>NW_011227302.1:0-406 GCF_000146605.3 Meleagris gallopavo | reverse complement strand
GGTTTTACAGAAATGTCAAACACATCAATCGTAACAGCAGAATACATCAGAACAGGACAAAAGAATTTGCTTACTGCATTTACATCTTCTTTCTAACTACTCTAATACTTAAAAAAAAAAAAATTATAAGGGGAAAAAAATAATAACTGAAGGTTGGTTTTAGTCCTTCATTCCTATTCACAAAGCCAAACATTTGGACAGGTACAACAGAACGCATCAATAGGTTTTCACATGATAAGATGTAAAAAAGCAGTATATATTTTCAGCACTTAAATGACATCTATATACTCTGCTGGCAAGCAGAATACTCCCAGAACAGGCAGGGCTGACTAAGGTTGGGCAACAAGATCCAATAGGCTAAAATTCATATTTAAAAAAAAAGTCACCTATGACTTGGGTTGATGCG
>NW_011227301.1:0-315 GCF_000146605.3 Meleagris gallopavo | reverse complement strand
ACGTGGAGGGGTGGGATGGGGCTGCCGGAGCCCCAGTTCACAGGGCTGGCCCCTCTCCAGCCCTCACAAAAGCACCAGCGCAACCCGAGAGCTGTGCGTGGGGAAGGCTGCCTTGCAGCCGAGGGGTCCTGGCTCGGGGTTGCAGGATACGGCCCCAAAGCTGTCACCCACTCTGTGTAGAGGCAGACCTCTCCCACTCTGTCCTTTTCAGTCAGCTGCCAGCGATCCCAGGGGTGTCTTCTGCCCAAAAGGAGCCCCAAGAAAAGAAGGGAGAAGCATCAGAGCTGGCTCCAGCACAGGCAGCGCCGCCTCCAA
>NW_011227300.1:0-458 GCF_000146605.3 Meleagris gallopavo | reverse complement strand
TGTAGTAGAATCATATATAAACTCTGTGTGTGCAACAATAAAGTGAAGCTTGATCACTCATATTGAGTACTGTCGTGCTTCCCCGCTTGAGAACAATCTGATTAGGACGCTATCCGCGGCAATTGGCGCCCGAACAGCGAGGGACCTGATGGAAGATTGATTGGGAGCGGACGGACAAGCGCACCGGCATCGCAGCGGCCGAGCCGGGGGGCGGCATCGCCTAGACCGACCAAAAGGGGTCTGCACGGGATCCGGAGAGCACGGAACGGAGCTCCGATGACAGTGGGCGCTGCGTGCGGTGAGACGCGGATTGCAGTGCACCATGGAAAGTGAGGTAGCCCTAGATTTTTAAGATGCTTCTTAGAGAAGCGAGGGGTAGAGTCTGTGACTCTAAAAGCAATTGCCTGGGTTGCTAGCCTATGGTAAAGGGGAAGAGCTCTTTGCTCGTTCTCAGGATG
>NW_011227299.1:0-389 GCF_000146605.3 Meleagris gallopavo | reverse complement strand
TAGACCCACTCTCTGATGCCCTCACTCCTCTCCTTCCAGGAACATAGTGCCCTAGGATTGGCAGCATCCAACTCTGGCACTCCCAAGCAGACAGCATGTTTGACTGTAATGCTACAGAGACAAGAAGTTTGACAGATGCAGTCCTCTCCTCAAAGTTTAATCCAAATGAACACCATTACAGTTGTTATCCAATCTGAAAACTGCTTTAAAAGAGAAGAGAGAACTTTCCTGAATTAAAATTCCTGACATAGTTGTTTGCTTTGTTTTTTTTTAAGTAAAACAAGCTAATGAGAAACAGAAGGACCCATCGCAGACAGGCAGTAGGGCTACTGTTAATTTCTTCATAATTGAAATATGTTTTGGGGTACTGAAGAAGAGATCATCCCTTT
>NW_011227298.1:0-1146 GCF_000146605.3 Meleagris gallopavo | reverse complement strand
GAAGAAAACAGGTATGCCTGGGAAGAAAATACCATTCTTTTGGAAGCACAGGCCCAATTTCCAAGTGAAATGTGGTATTTCTGGGAAGAAAATGACAAGTACGTGGGAAGAAAAGTGGACAATTGTGGGAAAGACTGACTTCTCTTGGAGGGCAAGTGTGGTATTTTTGGTGTGAAAAGGGGTCCTTTGGGGAGAAAACGGGGTGTAGATGGGAGAAAATGTCCTGTTGAGGAGTGCCTAGCAGTATTTTTGAGAGAAAAGGGAAGGTACTTGTCAGAAAAGTGCTCTTTCTGGGAGAGAGTAGCATAGTTGGTTGGAAAATGCCACCCATTTGTGAGAAAGCTGCTTTGTTTCCGGGAGAAAATAGCATTCTTTGGGGAGAAGATGTCCTCTTTTGGATGGAAAAGTAGTACTTGTGGGAGAAGCTGTCCAATGTTTGGGCCCAAGGTAACATTACTGGGAGGTAATGTCATTGTATTGGAGAAGGGAGATATTTCTGGGAGAGAATGCGTTCTTTTGGAAGCCAACGGTGTACTTTGGGGGGAAGAAGTGGCTGTTTTGGGAGAAAGTGTCCTAGTTTGGGAGAAACTGACATACTGCGGGGTGTGGTGTAGTAGATTAGGGGGAATTGGGAGGTATTCCTAAGAGAACTGTCATTTCTGGGTGAAAAGGTCTTATGTGGCGGGGAAAAGGTGAGGAATGTGTGAGAAAGCTGGTGTTTCTGGGAGTAAATGCCATCTTTTGGGGGCTAGCAATGGTCTTTCTGGTGGGATGTGCCACATCTTTGTGAGGCAATCGGTGTTTGTGAGGGCCAATGGCATATATTCTGGATCGAAATGGTCTTTCCGCAGTAAAATGCCAAAAGTCTGGGAGTAAGTGTCATGATGAGGAATGTAATGGAGTGTAATTGGGAGGAATTTCTCGGAGTCGTGGTCTTTGTGGGTGCATATGTCCCATTTAGGGAAGGAAAGGAGTATTTCTTAGCAGAACTGCCATAGCATTTAGGGAAAATGTCCTATCCTTGGGAGACAAGTGGTATTAGTGGGAGAAGATGTCCTACTCTTGGGTGCAAGTGTCCAATTTGGTCTTGTCATCTAGTCTTTTTGGGAGAAAACGTGCGGTAGTTTGAAGAAAACAGGTATGCCT
>NW_011227297.1:0-531 GCF_000146605.3 Meleagris gallopavo | reverse complement strand
ATCAAGTGTCCTGAAAGAAACTGCAGAATATCCTCCATATTTCTAAGTTCAGTCTTCACTGTAACTTGCAGAAAATAACAGTAAGGTTCCTTTTGTTGCTTGCTTGTTTTTACCAACACAGAAAGCATGGAAAGATGTAAGATTCCAAAACTTCTATTTACAAAACTATCTGTAGGTCGAATTATCAACTACCTTAAAGTAAAATCAAATATATGAGTAAAATCTAATTACATAAAATCTAGTGGAGCAACCAAAAGAACAAAAACAGCAGTAAGGCATGTATTTTTTTAATTATTATTATTATTATTATTATTATTTTTTTACTACTTCACAAGCCAAACTCATTCAATCACAATAATAGCAGATGAATACAAACCAACATGGCTAGAAGACAAAATAATGGGGTTCTATCCTGGAAAACATCAATCAAAGTGACTACAAGAGTCAACAACTGGTTAGTAAATACACGTATGCTCCTTGTATTACAGCTGAAACAGACACCATTCACAAACAGTTCCTGGAAAGGTATTC
>NW_011227296.1:0-399 GCF_000146605.3 Meleagris gallopavo | reverse complement strand
GATCATAAACAGAGAAAATCTTCTCTCAAGTTATAATAACAATAGAATAGAAAAATACTTAACAACTTAAAAAAAAAAAAACAACAGGAAAACAATTATCTGGTATGATGAATTCAGAATTTGAGACCAAGACTGCTATTTTGAAATGGTTGCACAAAGAATGAATTCTTCTTTTCATTCCGCTATGATTCCAATGTAATCAAGTCTTTTTTGAGTAGGTATTTTTATCAGGGTACAGTTTTTGTATTTTTGTGTGTATGCGTGCATAAATTTGTGTGGGTTTTTTAAAGGGTCAACAGGAGGATTCATTTTAGCTATTATCTTTCAGATGATGCTATAAATAATAAATATTTATAATGTTTTATAACAGGTTATGACTGATATAGTTCAAATAGGCCA
>NW_011227295.1:0-422 GCF_000146605.3 Meleagris gallopavo | reverse complement strand
GTGGCATTGGGATGGCATCAAGGATGGACGACTGGGTCAGCCAAAGGAGTGGCATGGGTTGGCATCAGATGACATGGGTCAGCATGGGGTGGCACTGGGATGGCATCGAGACAGCATGAGGGCAGCATCATGGTGTCATGAGAGTGACATCAGGACGACGAATAGGGTGGCCTTGAGATACCACTGGGACAGCATTGGGGTGGCACCAGGATGCCATCGGATTTGAACTGGGGTGCCATTGTGGTGCTGTTGGGGTGAAACTGGGGAGCTGTGGTGGTGCCATTGGAGCAGCACAGAGGTGACATTAGCATGTCCCCAGAGCCAGCATCCCCACGCCTGCTGGCCACGGTGCCGCGGCAGCGCGCGGTGCTAATACCTCGGCGAGGAGACAAATAGAAAGTGACACATGTGTGTGTAGACTG
>NW_011227294.1:0-400 GCF_000146605.3 Meleagris gallopavo | reverse complement strand
AAGAACTCTTAAAAGATAGAATCATTTCTGCAGTAACTTCCGTATTATTGTAGCTAGGCTGCCTTGAGACAAGTTTTAGGATCAGGTTCTCTTGTTTTCATACAAAAACACAGTTTATAAATTACCTACTTTAATGTTTTCAATTCCTAGTTAACTTTTTTTCCTTTTCTCATCCAACCAAAGAAAGACCAGGAAGGCCAAATGATTCTGAGATTCTGCAAATAAAGACTTTTAATTTAGAATATAACTGTCCTATATTTCACTAATATACAGAAAAATTACGAGCATAGATGGACATCTCTTAAAAATTTATTTAACTCAGGAGATCATTGCTGTAAATTTCTGATTTACAGTCACAGTTGGAAAGATTGCAGTTACAGAGAAGATCATGAAGAATTTT
>NW_011227293.1:0-368 GCF_000146605.3 Meleagris gallopavo | reverse complement strand
GAGATCACTCCTATTTCTGTAACCTCTGAGAGTTGCCCACTGTCCTTACTGCCCTCCCCTAGCTTACCGTAAGAGCCTGCCATCTACACATACCCTATCTCCTTGCCTTCTATCACTTGCTCTAAAACTCAAAAAGCTTTCCCTGAGCAGGCTCAAGCTGCTCTGTGACAGTGCTTAACAAAACTCTACGTTAAGAGTTTATATAACACAGCGGCAATATTTACTTCCGCGATAATGCTGCTCTCCTTCTTCCTACTTTGCCCCCCCCAACAAACTGCAAGCTTTTAAGGCCAATCTATATTTATGGTGGGGTAGTTGCTGAGGCTAGGCTGAAGGTCTCCACCGAAAACAAACTCTTATGTAGCCTT
>NW_011227292.1:0-408 GCF_000146605.3 Meleagris gallopavo | reverse complement strand
CATCAGCCATGCTGATTAATATGCTATATTCGGTAGGACAAAATAAATAAACAAAGAAATTAAGATACGGATAGGCAATGTGACTCAGATAGAAGTAAACAGTTGAATGTGATGAATTTCAGGGATGTCTGACAAATAATTAAACAATGTTACTGGCCTTTTTTTTTTTTTTTTTCTTCTCTAAAGTGGAGAAAAATACCTTTTCCCAAAGATTTACCTCATTTACTCAGTGAGCCAGGTTAAGGTAAACTGTATGCTTTCTCTCAACCATAATATGCTTCTGCATGATTGATATCTCCTAGCCTATTTATGGGAGTGCAGAGTGGCTTGTGGGGAGGGTCTTATTTTAGAAGCACATTGAGTATGCTGGGAGAATGCCATTTTTCTCCTTAGGTAGTCTCTATCTTT
>NW_011227291.1:0-358 GCF_000146605.3 Meleagris gallopavo | reverse complement strand
ATCCAAGTGTGACCTGTTGTAATCAGGCCAGTATTTCTCATTCAAGGTGAACTTTACAGACCTCAGCTTTATATGCTGTATTCCTTCATTTCTATATGCTGAAAAACACATGCTAAACTTTCATACAGTTGCACTAAAACTACCTGCATATTTGAGTTTGGAATTTTATGTTGAAAAAGTAATCAATATACAGCTGGATATTATATAATATCTTATAGTGATTAGAAATATTTCTGTATTTCTTAATTTTGAAAAAGTCCAGTTAGAAACTCTCTTGCAACAATAAGTTTCTTAAACTACATCTGTTTTATTATTATTATTTTTTGTAACAGTGGAGACTTTCTTCTGTTCAATTTAA
>NW_011227290.1:0-494 GCF_000146605.3 Meleagris gallopavo | reverse complement strand
TATACTAGTTATATGAATTTTTCACTCCATGGCTGGCTAGCACTTCAGTTGCATGAATATATAGAAGACGTACCTAACAAAAGAAGAAGAAGAAGAAAAAGAAAAAAAAAGCAAAAAAGAAAAGGGGAATTGGGTCTCCACTGGTTTGAAATCATCTTTTGGCTGCAGCTGGTTAGCAGAACGCACTTTGAATTGCATGTGGCTCCTCCAAGGCAAAGCCTGCCAAGAACACAACTAACATTTCATATTAAAAAATATACATCTTTTTTATGGAGTCCTATTTTAAAATGTTTATGATCTAAACATTCTGTTTTAAGATTTGCCAGTTTCATTCTCAATAGTATCAACTTCTATACTACACTAACAGCCAAAAGTAAATACCCTGAGGTAACAGCAGCACTAAGAAGAATAATGCTATTAAAAGTCTAGAAAACTTATTATTTGATTTAAACCTTTCCCAGTGCTTCCAAAACATTAAACAAGATTTAAGTCAC
>NW_011227289.1:0-391 GCF_000146605.3 Meleagris gallopavo | reverse complement strand
TTCCTGGACGGTGGATGAATGAGCGGTAGCTTAGTTTTGTTTGTACATAGGTACAGATTGAGCACTATGTACTCTTTTGGACTACTTTAACAGAAGTATGTTTTGAATGTAACTAAAGGATAAGTCAACTTGAGTTGTAATATATTTTTCGGGAGTCAGTTCACTACAAATTGTGTGAGACTGTAAACTTTGTACTGTAAATGTTTTGTAGTTCTCCCAATAAAATTTTTTTGGAAAAAAAAAAAAAAGACAACACCCCCAGCCCCTCACCCTTCCTTGCCTGCGGGGTGGCCCCTGTCCTGCTCACCATCGCCCTCAGTCTGGCTACAGATTAACCAGCGCGCTCCTGCAGCTAGTGCTGGGCAGCGGCCAAAGCTAATATGCTTTTCCA
>NW_011227288.1:0-369 GCF_000146605.3 Meleagris gallopavo | reverse complement strand
TTGTAGCAAGGCAGGCATATCCTCATGTCAGTGCGGCCCACTTCTGAACACTCTGGACCTGCTTTGCCCGGGGACACATTTTTGTCCTTCTCCATCAAGGTCTGTCTCTCAGACTACCCCACGAGCCTCTGTTCGTTCCCTAAGAAGCCAGGTGGGATGTTCTGCTGCTTGCAGATGTCTTCACCCACAGCTTACTCTTCTGGATCAGACATTTCTGTGTTTATTTGGCATTGTGCGCTCTCATCACAGTCTCCAGGCACGGAAACTATAGCACACCATCAGTTATTCTGTGGAAGGAGAGTATTGCCTTCCAGAGCCCTGCTCTAACCTAAAAAGCACCACGGAATAAGGTCCGTCCTTCTGAGTTGA
>NW_011227287.1:0-429 GCF_000146605.3 Meleagris gallopavo | reverse complement strand
TGACGCAGCAACGCAGGCCAGCACCAGCGCAGACAGCAGCACAGCTGAGAACAGTACCATCACTGCCACGTGGCGCTTCCGCACACATCTGCCAACAGCAGCCTGTGTGCTTTTCCCTGCATTCATCCCTGGAAGAAATGACAACGTCCCACGTTACCTTCACCTCATCGCCCTCGGGTGCTGCCTTCCCAAAAAGGACAAAGCTCACAGCCCTCTGGGAACTGGGAGCGGCGAGAGGTGAGCAGCATCACACAGGCCTTCTCTGGCACACTGCTGGAACAACTCTCCACACCCCACCGAGCTCAGCCATTTCCAGAGAGCCACTCCTGGCTTCTTTTACAACGCGTGCTCTGCAGTCATACACAACAGCATCGCTGCATAGCGGAGCGTACGGGGGAAAGAGCGCAATGAAATGGCACTGAAGTGGGC
>NW_011227286.1:0-434 GCF_000146605.3 Meleagris gallopavo | reverse complement strand
TTTGTGCATAAGTAGAACAACTTTTACCCATCCAATTGTTGTACCTCCATAGAGCTGTTTCACCCATACGAACAAGCACCTATCACAAGCTTCTAAAGGACTCATTCTCCTCAGTTCACAGCTCTGGTAAATGAAGTTGCTGCCACCATACCTTAAAATCTGTTTATTATCTTATGCACATACTTTCCTTTTAAAAGGTGCTGTGGGGATGAAGAGGGTTATTCATGTGTCTTTCTCAGTTAATTTCTTTTCTTTTTTTTTCATTTTTCTTAATGCGTTTTTGATTACTTACTATTCCTCAAAAGGCCAAAATTCAATACGTAAAAATGCTTTTCAAAAGATGAATCAACTTCTAATGTCAAATTCAATAAGCTCAGCTACCACATTCACATCCCGTTACTGTAGGAAGAGAAAAGGCAATGATGCCCCAAATT
>NW_011227285.1:0-327 GCF_000146605.3 Meleagris gallopavo | reverse complement strand
CTCACTTCAAACCATTTCCCCTTGTCCTATCGCTATCCACCCTCCTCAACAGCCCGTTGCCCCCTCCTGCTTATGCGCTCCCTTCGAGTCTTGGAAGGCTGTCATGAGCTATCTCCAGAGCTTTCTCTTCTTCCCTGTTCCCTCAACATTTCTTTCTAAGAGAGGTGCTCCAGCCCTCTGATCATCTTCGTGGCCCTTCTCTGGACCTGCTCCAAAAGCTCCACATCATTCCTGTGCTGGAGCCCCAGGCCTGGACGCAGTGCTGCACATGGGGCCGCACCAGAGCCGAGTCGAGGGGGACAATCACCTCCCTCTCCCTGCTGGTCG
>NW_011227284.1:0-419 GCF_000146605.3 Meleagris gallopavo | reverse complement strand
GTACACTTTTCAATTATTAGCTTCCTAATGCCTACAGCTTTAATTACCCCTGCTGACATCCTTAAATGGGTTTTCAAGTATTTTGAAAATGGATTGCTACAGTTGTACTTCAGTGTTGGACCTGACTGACGTAGAATTTCTTAAGTAGCCTCCACAATTGAAGTGATGGAGGTTCAGTCAGCTCCTACAGCAAGAAGCTAATGATTCTCTGGAAAACAGATTTGCATTTGGTTTCCTAGAGTGTTTTTGCTCTGCTTATTCCTGGTGGCTTGCTTGTTGTTTTTGTGAGTGCTTTTCCTCCCAGACGTCTTAAAAGGCTGTATCTGTTCTTCTAGTGTCAAGTATCGAACGATAAAATTAATTTTCCACAGGCAGTTTCTCAAAATCAAGACCCCTTTCTCCACATCCCCAATACAGAT
>NW_011227283.1:0-541 GCF_000146605.3 Meleagris gallopavo | reverse complement strand
TTTCTGAAACTGATTATAATTTCAGTATTTTAATATAAGATTTGATATATTGAATATTCAGTTGACCATCGTGCATTTCGAAAGTACAGATCATCGCCACGTAACTGTGATCATTTCTGTAAAGATAACAACCGAAGTCTCTGCAAAATGTAATGCAATTGAAATGCAAGTTGATAAAACATAAAAAAAAATAAAATAAAAATCCTAGCTTTATTACTATGCATAAAGTCAGAATGAGAAAGCACACCTAGGCTTTAGCAGTCCAGTTCTGTCCTTTTGCTACTTTATCATGCACTTTCTTCTTGCTTTAAGCAATAAATGTATTTCTGTCTTTTTTTCTTTTAGAGCCAGTATTGTGCAGAAGCGCATTATTTATTTTCAAGACGAGGGTTCTCTCACCAAAAGAATCTGTGAACAAGGTAAGGTGATTTCCTGTCATGTTCTGCTGAATTCTCCTAACTTGTTATATCCAATTAAAATTTGATCCCTTGAATGGTTTCATAATAGATTGAAATTTCGATCTCTTAGTTCAATGATGTTT
>NW_011227282.1:0-406 GCF_000146605.3 Meleagris gallopavo | reverse complement strand
CACTCATCTCCTCCACAGGAGCTTTTCATGAATTTGAAGCTTCCCTTCAATCCTCTCAACTTCAAACTACCGTGGGGATACAAGCATTTTCTCACCACATCCGCTCCCAGTTTCAGTGCTCCCCTCTGCATCTCCAGCTGCCTCGCACTCTCATTTAAGAAGTGGAGCCCCAGATCCTACACAGCAGAACAGAAGGCTCAGTTCTACCACCTTACAGATCTGTTTGTTGGTAGCATTATACCAGATCTTTACCAGAATCCATTATAGCTCCACTTCATTTTCTGAATATTATTACTAAGGTTTTCACTCGGAAACTTTTCTGAAACTCATTTCCCCTACTTTTCTACTTTTTCCTGCAGATGCTTACATCTTCCTCAGAGAAGACTCTTTTATTTGCCAATTACAG
>NW_011227281.1:0-508 GCF_000146605.3 Meleagris gallopavo | reverse complement strand
TAAAGAGAGGAGAATGAAGGATCGTAGCAGGCGTCTTTCCTCCTGACATTTCCCACCGTCTGCATGTTGGCTGTGTCATGCGAGCGGCATTCGCTCACAGAGCTGTGAGTGCAGGTATGTGTGCGTACAGGGTGTGCAGAGATCATAGAATCATAGAATGGCCTGGGTTGCAGAGGCCCACAGCGCTCATCCAGTTCCAACCCACTGCTGTGTGCAGGTCGCCAACCAGCAGACCAGGCTGCCCAGAGCCACATCCAGCCTGGCCTTGAATGCCTCCAGGGATGGGGCATCCACAGCCTCCTTGGGCAACCTGTTCCAGTGCCTCACCACCTCTGGGTGAAAAACTTCCTCTTCATATCCAACCTAAACCTCCCCTGTCTCAGTTTAAAGCCATTCCCCCTTGTCCTGTCACCATCCACCCTCACAAACAGCCGTTCCCCCTCCTGTTTATACGCTCCTTCAAGTACTGGAGGCCACACTGAGGTCTCCCTGGAGCCTTCTCTTCTCC
>NW_011227280.1:0-536 GCF_000146605.3 Meleagris gallopavo | reverse complement strand
AGAATAAAATGGCCATGGAAGTGCAGGTAGGACCCAAGTGGTGTGGCCTACTTGCACTTGGGGGAGATTGTTGGAGGTGGAGGCTCAGGAGTCCCTCCGGTAATAGGTACGTGGCCTACTGGCGCGGTGGTCAACACTCCGATTTTCATTGCTAAGGGACTCCCATCATGTCCCTATGGCAGATCAGGACACCTCCTTTGCTGCCTGATATTATGATGCAGCCGCAACCATCCGGCCGGAAAATGTGGTACAGGCGGCCAGGACGTGCCCCTGTACAAGCGGAACTGTTGACCCAGGATAGAAACACGGCCTGTATTTTGCCCTGGAGGGCAGACCTTCCCCTCTTGCTACCTCTGAAACATCTGTATTTCTCCCCGTGAGTCTTTGAGCCTTCAGGATCACCGGAAGGAATGAAATGTCATCAAAACGTTCCAGTGTTACTGTCAGATCATGTGTAACACCCGGCGATGGTCTGCATGGGACTGATGGAACATTGGACGGATCTGCACCTCATGACCGTATGCCTCCGGTAACAT
>NW_011227279.1:0-471 GCF_000146605.3 Meleagris gallopavo | reverse complement strand
GTGAGCAGAGAGCGTGAGATGAAGGCTGGTGACTTACTCTGGCATCCGCCGGGCTCAGGAACAGGACTCTGCTTGGGAAATCCACCAGGAGGACCTGCAGGCACAGATGCGATCAGACGCAGGCGAGGAGAGCTTCCACTGCACTAACTTTTCTGCCTTCAAGGAAGCAGACACTCGCAACTTACCTCTGGGTTTCCCCCGAGGCACAAAAGCAGCCTTCAGCCAGCCGTCTGCATAGCCAGGATTGGGAGCACCGTCATCTGGAATCAAGAACAGCAGAGGGATGTTCCCACGGCACGCTGTGATCTCCTCGCTCGGAGACGGGGCAGGGCTCAGCTCGTGGGATGGCAGACTCGGGCCGCGACTGCCCAAGCTACAGGGCGACCTGGAGCCCGGACCTCGGCAGCTTTCCCAAGCTCTCCAGGCCACATGCAACACCCCTCTGGGACCGCGTGGGAGAGCACGCGAAGA
>NW_011227278.1:0-370 GCF_000146605.3 Meleagris gallopavo | reverse complement strand
AAATTTTCATTAACTGTAATAATCATTTGAATTAATTCATTTAATTACATTTGGCTTTTGATTGGAACAGTTACAATTTTTTTAAAAAGGGGAATTGTGATATAACAATGCTGCAAGCTAAAGACAGGGTACGTACTTACCTGTGTGCCTTTTTTCCAGCCTGCTGCAATAACTGACATAGATCCTGCCCTCTTTGAGGATATATTGTGCACTCAGATATGTCAGCTAAGAAGGGTAGCTCATCTCAGAAGTGTAACGTAAGTACTATCTACTGAGAATTAAGCTGTTGTTATCTTCTGTCATGTTTCTGGAAGTACCTAGGTGTTGTATAAATTGCAGACATATCCAGACATTTTGTACACTCACTCTT
>NW_011227277.1:0-501 GCF_000146605.3 Meleagris gallopavo | reverse complement strand
GGTTCGACATTAGACTGATTGCTAGCCCAAAATTGTATCAAACTAAACTAAGCACTTGGTTGTACAGACTTGTCCTGTGTGGAGATTGTACGTAAACTTTACTTTTTTTTTTTTTAAAAAAAAAAAAGGGTAATTAAAATCGTGGAGTTCAATGTTGGTGGAGTTAAATTCACTCTACAATGATTCTACAGTGATACATACCCTTACTATGAATTCTTTTGCTAATTTAAAAAAGTGAACATGCAGTCAGCTTCCTAAATGTTCCTTAAAGGTAATGATTTACTAACAAATTGCTAAACATTTCCATGTTCCAAATCTGTAAACAGAACTACTTATCTAAGATAAACCAGCATTCAACCCTTGCTAGCTAGCCTGTGATCACAAGGAGGAAAATTTCTTTGCAAATCCAAAAAAGAGTCATCAACTTTTATCAACCCTTCTACCGCTTTAAAAAGGAAGTCTAGTTGGTTTCCTTTGTAAATTAGATGAAAGCTAAGTTTT
>NW_011227276.1:0-515 GCF_000146605.3 Meleagris gallopavo | reverse complement strand
TAACTCTGCAGATAAATCTCCACATTCTTGAGGCTGGGGGATGTAGAGGTCAATGCAGGGCAGAATGCTACATTTCAGTGCATTGCTACAGGGAGAGATGCAGTGAATAACAAGTTATGGCTCCAGGTAAGGCCAACTCATCTAAGCCTATTTGCCTAGAGGACAAAATGCTTTCTGGAAGGGAAATATTTAAATTCTTAAGTCTTTTTCTTTTGCATGTGAAACATCTAGTTCAAATAAGATGCTATATTGTTTAAATGGTGAAACTGGTAATCAATTTTGTAGTGTTTAAAAGCTTGGATTGGGTACCTTTTTTTTTTATTGACCGATAGAGGAAGGTTGTTCTTTAAGGCATTTTGATCTTTTCTCTACTTATAAATCAGCTCCATTTATTACCATGAAGTACATATAGGTACATATTCTCAATTTTAAAATGAAAACTTTTCTTTGTGGTTTGTGTGAATGGTGTTGAAAGACTTAAAATTAAGACCACCAAGTAGAAAGATTGCAAAGGT
>NW_011227275.1:0-359 GCF_000146605.3 Meleagris gallopavo | reverse complement strand
AAACATCTGAGTCAGAAGGGAGTAATGGAGAGGGCAAAGAAGAAAGGAAGAAAAAGAACAATTAGCATACTGATTATTGAGAAATACACAGCAAAGAGTACACTATTTCTTCAGACTTTCAGATGTCTCTGTACAACTGGAAAAATCATAGTAAAGAAAGGGGGAAGGAAAAATCAGCCTGCTGTGACAGATTTCATGTTCTTGGGCAGAAACACAGACTACCAGAACATCTTTTCTCTTGCACAATGTAAGTACACTCCCATGAAATTAACTATTTTAGCCAAAATATCATACAGGTACCCTGTTAATCAAAAGTACTACGACAACCCTAAGACCTCTAATAAATTACTCTATGCCTT
>NW_011227274.1:0-429 GCF_000146605.3 Meleagris gallopavo | reverse complement strand
TTTAATAAATAAGGTGTTGACAATAACCACAGGTTTCTTCTAGAAAGTCTACAGCTGTTATAACACGATTTATTAAATTCCAACCAAGAACTAAGCACATCCCTCATTTTCTACTGAAAGTGTTCCTCCAGTTAAATCTACACTATTTATGTAAACCAATATCTACTCCATATGGTTTAACTTAATTCACATAGTCTCTTACTGCACAGATAAGGAGGACACAGCAATCTTTATCTGCATTACAAGCAGAGGATCAGATCCCAAATACAAAAGCTTATGAAAACAAATAGTAGTCTTCAAATTGTCAGAACTCTTCCCTCCTGTTTCTAGTCCCACTGTTTCTTGTCTTTTTTTTTTTTTCTCCTTAAATCCAACCTTTCCCATTTAAATATAACAAACAGCAGTGTGAGAAAGGGAAACATTACTGAA
>NW_011227273.1:0-560 GCF_000146605.3 Meleagris gallopavo | reverse complement strand
GGCAGGTTGATTATATCACCTTGCCACGATCTCGTAATGGTAAGCGTTATGTGCTCACCATGGTGGAGGCAACAACTGGGTGGCTTGAAACCTATGCAGTACCCCACGCTACTGCCCAAAATACCATATTAGGTCTTGAGACACAAGTCCTGTGGCGACATGGTACCCCAGAAAGAATTGAGTCAGATAATGGGACTCATTTTAAAAATTCTCTTGCAGATACCTGGGCTAAAGGTCATGGTATTGAGTGGATTTACCATATTCCCTACCATGCACCAGCCTCAGGTAAGATTGAACGATACAATGGGTTGTTAAAAACTATGCTGAAAGCAATGGGAGGCAGTACATTTAAGCACTGGGAGAAGCATTTGGCAGAAGCCACCTGGTTAGTCAATACCAGAGGATCTATCAATCGTGGTGGTCCAACCCAGTCCAGCTCCCTACATACCGTAGAGGGAGATAAAGTCCCTGTTATACATGTAAAGAATATGTTGGGAAAGGCAGTTTGGGTATTCCAGCCTCTGAGAAGGACAAACCTCTTCATGGAACTGTTTTTGCCC
>NW_011227272.1:0-383 GCF_000146605.3 Meleagris gallopavo | reverse complement strand
GAGCCAAGGCCAGTAGTAATGCTACAAGCAAGCAATTAAAACCAATGAAACAACAACAAAAAAACCCAAATATTACATAAGTGCGATGAGCAGCTTGAATAACTAGACCTGACAAGACCTGGCAAGCCAAAAATGTATTGAAAAACATTTTTGCAATCTTTCTCAAGATCTTTTCTTCGAAGAAGGCAAAATGTTGGGGTTGTTTTGGGGAAAAAAAAAAAAAAGGTAACTGGAAAAATGTTATCAGCAGATTTATTTTTCTTAATGTTTTCATTTTCAGAGTTAAAGTGGAAGTGCATGCAAACATTCCCATATAGATGAAAAATAACCACTTTCATGTGGACAGAGGGTTCCTATTAAGATGACTGCACAGAGGATACAAA
>NW_011227271.1:0-620 GCF_000146605.3 Meleagris gallopavo | reverse complement strand
CTTAGAGTCTCATCGGTTAATTTGAGTCCTGACACTTTATGAGCCAGCGATGACCGAGCTGCCCCAGTATCAATGAAAAATACAACTTCTTCCTTCTCAGGTCCCACTTTCATATTTACCAAGGGCTCCTGGTGGGACCAATTTTTCCAGGAACCCCTGGCACCCCTATTCTGAATTTAAAGCAGCTTGGAGCTTCTCTTCTCTCCCCCAGTCTGGGCAGTTTCTCCTTACATGTCCTAGCTTTCCACACCTGAAACACCTCTTTTCACCCCTTTCTGATTGAAGTCTGGATCGACATCTTTGGAATTTTTCTTCCCTCTGCCCACTTCCGGGACTTGACCTTCCTTCTACCTTACTCCCCTTATTATCAAACCTTTGTTTTATTATTCGATCCACTGTGGAAACCATCAATTTAGTTTTCTGTTTTTCTTCCTCATTCTCCCTCCTAACATATGTTCTCTGAGCCTCCTGTAAGAGCTCCTCTAGAGCTCTTGTATTCCACCCTTCTATCTCTTGAAGTTTCTTTTGTAGATCTGGCCATGACTTAATTACAAAATTCACCTTAAGAAGGCCTTGAGCTACCGGATCCTCAGAATTCATTCCTGAGTATTTCCTCGTTC
>NW_011227270.1:0-424 GCF_000146605.3 Meleagris gallopavo | reverse complement strand
TGTTCTCTCCAACTGACAGCTGCAAGGTACATGAGCCATGTGATTTCAGGGAATTGTTACGTTTGAATGACAACTCAAAGTTCAATACATTTATTTTTTTTTTTTCCAGTTTTCTCCTAAAACTCTCCCTCAGTGGGCAGAAGATGCCCAGTCTTTACTTCAGATGCTCTGTCAGCAAGTGGACGCTTTAAAGGTAAACAACTTTGTCACTACATGCAATGCAGAGCAGTTGATCTTTTTGTTACGGTAGGTACTTGGTGATCCGAGCACTGGACAGACATTGTGACTGAACTGCTGCATAACTCAGTGAAAACATCTGCTCTGAACATGTGCTGGAATTGAGTGCAGTGAGAGTAAAACCTGCTGCCTGTAAACCCTGCCTGGGGACTCAGAGATGCAGAGGGAACCTTTCTAAGGAGTGTGT
>NW_011227269.1:0-575 GCF_000146605.3 Meleagris gallopavo | reverse complement strand
AATCGGTAATACTTGCCCTTCTTAGTTTTTAATAGTTAATAAGTTTTACTTTTAAAGAATTAAAAAAAAAATTAAAAAAAAATAGCAAGAGTAAGAAATTCTTTGGTTTATGTTTAACACAGCTTTCGCTTCTGTCAAGATTATTCTAATTTCATTTTAAGCATTCCATAACTCTTCAGCTTTAAATACGAGTTTCTAAAACGTACAAAATCAGGTGATGAAAAACCTTTCTTGAAAATTGAACTGTGAACGTAATTTTTAAATATAAAGGATAGTGCCTTTTTTTGGAACTCTTCACTTTTTTATGCCATAAAAGAACCAGAAATGTTGAACTCTGTTCATGCTTTGCAAAACTGTTTTTCCTGTAGTTTGAAGGAGGCGACTCCCTATCCAGCAGCAACTTGGGTCAAAGATCTCGTCCTAGCAGCGACCTCAACAACAGCTCTGTGCAGTCTCCTGCTCACTTGAAGGTCCAACGGAGTATATCTACCAATCAGAAACAACGGCGGTTCAGCGATCATGGTGGGGATGACATTCCAACAAGTAAAGTAACATACACAACTTAAGTCTGAATG
>NW_011227268.1:0-439 GCF_000146605.3 Meleagris gallopavo | reverse complement strand
TTTCTGTCACGCTCTCTCTCCCTCGGGAAGCGAAACAAATAGTCGCTCCCCGAACTTCCAACAGCCTTATTAGAGAGGGTTTTGCTCTCCACTCTTTTCCTCCGAGCATGCACAAGCGTAGCCATGGAGAACAACACCAAAAAAGAATTGCCGCTCGAAATGAAGGCAGACACGTCGTATTCACAGCTAGGCCTAGTGCATTCTGCATGGACCCAAGGCGAAGTGCAAACCGCTCCTCTCCGACGTGCGGACACGAGACCGCTCGCGCGTCGGAGAAAAGCAGCAGGCACAAGTCGCCCGTTCTCGGCAAGTGAGAAACACGAGAGCGCTGCTGACGGCTGAAAGCGGCACTCGGGGAGAAGCGCGATTTCTCGACCAGCGTCGGCAAACTCTCCAGAGCGGTTCAGCGCGAGTGCCGCTTTCTACGCATGAGAGCGAA
>NW_011227267.1:0-483 GCF_000146605.3 Meleagris gallopavo | reverse complement strand
AGCTCACTGACTTGTTAATAAAACCTGTGACAGAGAATTATGAAATACCAGCTATTACTAAAGGTAAAGCAGCTCTGAGTTGAATAACGTAATACGTGGTAAATTATGTTTCCCTTTTTTAAATAATTGCTTATGCTCTTCTTCTCTCCTACATAACAGAACCTAGATCTGTAAGCAATGTCATGTGATTATTTTCTGACCATAGTTGGGTTGCTTTAAAAATTGAAGTAAATAGATTGGACAATTAAATGTTGTGTTGTTGTTTTGTTTTTTTTTGTTTTTGTTTAAACAATTAAAGTTCAACTGAACTCAAGTCAGTGATGTGGAAAATGTTTAGAATTAGAATGTCATACAAAGGGGAGGAGGATATCCCAACTGTCTTCATCTCTAGATAAGATTCATCCCACCTTCTTCATCTATACATGCGACCATTTTAATTACACTTAAATGTTTACTGAAAAGCAACCCTGGAACTGTTGTCTT
>NW_011227266.1:0-539 GCF_000146605.3 Meleagris gallopavo | reverse complement strand
CACACACGTGCAGTACATACACCAACAGGATCTGCCTCTACATTCTGCATGCATTTCTGCAAATAAAACCTCTCTCTCTTTTGTAAAGTGTGGTTTACTGATTGACTCAGTACAAGTTTTTTGTTTTTTGTTTTTGTTTTTTTTTTAAAAAGGTCCAGCTAAATGCCACCAAACCTCAAATTCAGCATATCCTGAGAGAGGAATGCTCAGAAGTGCTCTAAAATCTGCATTTGGAGCCACTTCTAGCCTCCCATTTCTTTATTGAATAAATCCAAGTACAGGAAGGAGGGAGCCTTTCAGCCTTGAAAAACACACACTTCTATTGCAGTGGTTGCATCCTGAACACCCACTCAATGCATAGATCATTGATTTATCAGTACCTGTTCATTAGAAATTCTTTTTTTTCTTTTTCCTGATGATGAAATAGAAGTAGGAATAATCCTATGGAACACAGAAAAATAATATTTCAAAAACTCACCATTTTTCCAGTTAAAATGTGGGTCTGTTGAAGGAATACACTGTATCATTTCTTCTTTGGT
>NW_011227265.1:0-543 GCF_000146605.3 Meleagris gallopavo | reverse complement strand
AATGACTGTCCTGACAAATATTAGCTTAAATCTTCAACATGTTTCTTCTCTGGTGGTGCTACTTTCACAGATGAGTTTTATTACTCCATGCTTTAGAGACAATACAGATCCCTTACAGATCTGAAAGAAGACACGCAACAGAAACCCTAAGAACCATAATGCTCAAAGTAGCACATAGCACCTAAGATCAAGTATATAATTGGTTTGTGTTTTTTTTTTTTCTATTCTCAGTCTTGCACAGTACATTCCCTGACCCACATTTCATTATTTTGGAAGGTGAAGTCTTCCAGTAAGCAAAGTGAATTTAACTGGAGCATTTGAAAAGCACAAGCCTCTCTTCAAAAGGATTTCTTCCTGTTTGACTTTAATTGTTTTTGCAGACTTATAACTTGGAATGAAGGTATTTTCCTCTGAAATGTCTACAATTCTGTCAAGGATGCCTCTAATTTTCATCAGTCTTCCAAATACTACGCTTCAGATACAGGCATTCTTGTATATAAGCCAGCTAACTAAGAATGTAACCAACTAGCAAAATTTAGAACT
>NW_011227264.1:0-564 GCF_000146605.3 Meleagris gallopavo | reverse complement strand
CCATTCGATCCACTCTTGGTTGCCTGTCCAATTCCCCCAAGTGTCCCTAGCTCCCATTCCATCACCTATAAATCCCCCCACATACCTCTACTTCCCCTTCCAGCTCCTATAGATTACCCCCCGTCATCCTGTGCACTGGTGTCCATCCATTACTGATCCCCTAGAAATTCATTCAAGTGTCACCTGACTCCCCTGCCATTCCCTGTATGGCCCCACATACCCTACAAGTATCACTTCCCTTTCATCCTCCGTAACCCCAACCCTGTTCCCCTCCTGTTTTCACACAGGGGCTGACACAAACATCCCCGAGGCCCCCGGGCAGTTTCAGGTAAGGGAAACCTCAAGGTGAGGGATCCTAAATGCCAACCTGCCCCTTGCACACCTCATCCTCCAATTGGACCCTCCACCTCATACAGCTTACTCTACACTTACGTGCGGCCCCAGATCCTGACCATGAGGAAACACAAATCTGCATTGTGGAGACCCCCCCAGGCCCCAGATCAAAGTTTTTGGAGCCCCTGGGGATCTCCCAGCCCTAAACAACCCCGACAGTGTGAGCAACCC
>NW_011227263.1:0-498 GCF_000146605.3 Meleagris gallopavo | reverse complement strand
TGCTCACACAGGTGCAGACTAAATTTTTCTCCTCTTTCTCTTCCCCCCCTACTGAAATGTCAAATTTAACAATATTTTTCCCATTTGTGTATATGTATCCCTGTACCTATCTTTGAAATATTGCCTGTATCCACCCTCTTTCCCTCTCCACAGGGATTTCCTTGTTAAAAAACATTTCCTCTAAGTGCATACAGTTATTCTGAAATTCAATTCAGGGCAAAATCAATAGCAATGAAAGCTGTAACAGACTTGCACTGGCATAGAGAAAGTGTGGGCACATACATGCTTCATGCTATGCCCATAACTGTTACACTGTGAAACACTGTGCCTTTTTTCAATTCAGATAGTATTGTTGCTGTTCCCATTGAATTTGCAAGAACTGAATACAGATTGAAACTGCTGCTCGAAAGACAACCTGTTTACTGGTAGAGAAAAAGAAAATAAATTTATGAAAAGCTTAATAGACCAATCCTGAATACATACGATATTGGTTTACTT
>NW_011227262.1:0-515 GCF_000146605.3 Meleagris gallopavo | reverse complement strand
GGGCAGGTGTGGGATGGGAAGGGTCTGTGGACTGAGGAAGCAATGGCAGTCCCACCTCACCAAAGGCAAAGATGAGGGCTGTGCATAATG
This sequence comes from Meleagris gallopavo, assembly GCF_000146605.3. NCBI lineage: Eukaryota > Metazoa > Chordata > Aves > Galliformes > Phasianidae > Meleagris > Meleagris gallopavo. The sequence goes on along the minus strand of NW_011227262.1, from coordinate 425 downwards.
AGCAGTTATCAGACAAGATGGAAGCCAAAATTGGTGTTGGGTAGTTGAGCCTTCTCTGGTGGTAAAGCAACATCGTGCACAGAGTGCAGCCATGTGCTCCGAGCAAGGAGCACAGGTTTGTGCAAGAGGCACGGATGCAGGGCAGTGCCTTCATGACTGTATTGTGTCCAACAGGTGGCAGCAGAGCTGCGGTGCTCCCAAGTGCCGTAACAACTGCACGGAGAGATGTGTTGGTCTCGGTGGAAAACAGGCAAGGGAAGTGGAATGTGCATTTCCCGGCATGCCCCGGAACCTCACTTTGCTGACTGGTCATTGTCTGCCCAGCAGGTAAGGGCGATGCACACCCGCCAGCGTTTACCCATTCCAGAGCCCGGCACAATAGGGTTCCCCCAGAGCTCTGAATTGCGCTTCATGGTGCCCAGAAG
>NW_011227261.1:0-449 GCF_000146605.3 Meleagris gallopavo | reverse complement strand
CCTTAACAGAAAGCATTAAGATAAACCTCAGAGAAACCAAGGATTGAACTGAGTGGTCTTTTCCGTGAAGGCAGTAAAGACAACAGCCACCCTGGGACGCCTGTGGGCTCCAGCACAGGAGGCGGCCGAGGATTTGGCAGCGCCTTCCCTGCAGGCAATTCTGCACCCAAAGCTCTCTGAGGAGAACTTCCCACCACACACCGCAATCTACAGAGCTGCTCAGGAGCATCACCGAAGAGCAGACGGTGCCAGGGGGCCGTGTGAGGACAGGGCACGCACACGCAGCTGAGAATTCTCGCTCACAGCTGCAGGCACGCCTGGCTGCCATGAGCACTGTGAGCTGGCAGCTCTCACAGGAAGCAAAAACTCGTGGCATACCGGTACGAGTTGCTGGGGCTTCTGTCCTGGCGCTCAGCTGGGAAGCCGGAGACGATTCCGCTCCACCCGCA
>NW_011227260.1:0-446 GCF_000146605.3 Meleagris gallopavo | reverse complement strand
TGGGGGTTATGGGGTGGGATGTGAGGTTACGGGCAGGTTATGGGGCTGACTCCAATGACGTCACGACAAGGAGGCGGAGCCAAAGGATTTATTGGACACCGATGGGGGGACAGAGGAAGGGCGTGGCTTGGATCCGAGGGGCGTGGCTTCAGGCAAGAGGCGTGTCCCAGCGCAGGATGTAGACCCGCACCCCTTCGTCACCCACAGCCAATCCAGGTGCGGCGTTGGGTGAGGGGTGTGGCCTCGGCGCCATGGCGGTGATGGGGGCGGAGCAACGGTAATGGGAGAGCTGCCGGAAGTGGAGGGGCGGGGCTTTGCGGGGAAACGCCCACTTCCGGTCGTATGGCCACGCCTGCTCTCTTAGCTCCGCCCACCACTTGGCTTCCCTAAGGGGCCGATGGGAGCGACTGGTGGCCAATGGGTTGAACTGGTGGCCAACTGGTGGC
>NW_011227259.1:0-476 GCF_000146605.3 Meleagris gallopavo | reverse complement strand
TTTGTGTTAATGCATTTAGCTCCTAGAGTGTCTTATCCAGAACTGTAGGATCTGTGTAGTTCTGGATTCATAGTTCATTTCTTCTGAATACAGTGGGAAAAATAATAACTATAGGAAAATATTTTCAGCAAAACTCTTTTCCAGTGACATATCTAAGACTTTTAATAGAAGTAAAAAAGAAAATTCATTTAAGAATTTACAGGATATACTTTCTGACCCTCAACTTCAAAAATGGATGAAGACTGAACTTTGCTTTTTGCATTCCTTGTCGCTTTTTGTTCTGTTTAGTCGTGTAATGCTAGTGTTTCTCTGGGATCTGCTCTTGCTTTTTATCTGCAGTTTTTTCTTTGGATTAATACACTACACTAGTAGCTATATAGGTGGGTTTTTTTAAATTTTTTATTTTTTTTAAGGCAAACTCACTTGGTTTTGCAAAGACAATAATTTAAATACGCAAGAAGACTTCTGATGCTTTT
>NW_011227258.1:0-562 GCF_000146605.3 Meleagris gallopavo | reverse complement strand
CTGAACTCCTCCGCACTGAACAGAGCATTTATGAAGACCAACACGTGGATGTGAGCGCAGTGAGGCTTCAGCAGTGGCAACAGCGATGCAAAAGACAAACCACCCAAACAGCCAGATTGTTTTTTTCTTTTTTAAACAAGCACAGCATGCAGGCACTCGTTCAACACTGGAAAAAAAGCATAGCTAATGGTGGTAACCGTGTTGAAAAACAGAGTTTTGTAGCTGAGAATTCACTCTATGTATCTGTTGTCATTTCTATGGAAATAAATAGGAGGCATTCCTTTCAGAGCAATCTACGTACATCAATGAGCCATCATCCTAGTAATGCAGTAATACTAATAATAGGAACAGAAAAAAACAGATTCTCAGAATACCTTTTGTGGGGATGGAACAACAAAACCAACGCTGCAGTCAGCTGCAGTTATTCCCCCGGAATGAACTGATAGCAGCAGAAAGGTCATGGCCACTTCCGACACTCAAACTGTACCAGCATTTCAGAGCCACGCAGCCTTGGCATAAACCCTAAGGATAAACCAAATGGCATCTCTGTTCCAGCAATTTT
>NW_011227257.1:0-485 GCF_000146605.3 Meleagris gallopavo | reverse complement strand
AAAGGTTCCATAACACATTCTCCTCAGCCACAGTCTGTTATATTAGCATTAGGATTCTAGAGAAAAAATTAAGTGGAGACAAATGAAGTCATTCTACTCTATGTCCTTTAAGTATGGAACACAAGAACATGTTGGGTATGTAAATTGCCCTTGCTGTGGACAGCTACAGAAATCTTAACAAATTATTGTGCAGAGAACTCCTGTGCAGCTGCGGATGCTCAAAAATCAGTAGCTGAACATTCAGCCATTTCCTCTTAAAGTGATCATTTTTCTATTCCCACTGGTTTCCAGGCTGAGAGATCTACCATACTCTACGTTGTTCCCCACCTTCATATGCTTTCCCTTTTTTGACTTCTGAACATATCTTAAAATTCTCAGCAATTCCTTGCCCTGCTTTAATTTCAGACCCACTGTTCTGTTTTTTATCCACTTCTGTGGCCTAGTTCTTACCCTCCACTTTCAGGCTAAGCTCCTGTACTCTTTGT
>NW_011227256.1:0-405 GCF_000146605.3 Meleagris gallopavo | reverse complement strand
GTCTGTTCAAAGGAAGTGAAGTATGCTCATTTCCACTTGAAGAAAATCACTCTCTATCAGGCTATACAGACATTTCTGTGTAGCTCTCTTTAGTGCAGCATCTGGGCACAATATTTTCTAGCTTATTGTCTTTTTTTTTTTCTTTACTGAAGATATTATTAGTTTATAAACAATCAGGAAAAAAAAGAAAGCATAAGGTGAGAAGTTTCAGCAAAAATAGTATGATTATGCAGTTAATCACATTCCTCTCAGAGCTGCTGGGGGGCGATGGGTAGGATTCATGATTTCTCATTTGCTTCCAAATCTGAACACACACACACACACACACACTCACCCAAGTATCCTATCTTTCTAATTTGGGGCAACTATCTACCAAAGCCAGTTACTTCACTTCATTGCTTAAGA
>NW_011227255.1:0-594 GCF_000146605.3 Meleagris gallopavo | reverse complement strand
GGGAGAAGCTGTGCGGGAGCTGGCAGAAGCTGCCCGGGCGGATGTAGGCAGGCCCAGCGCTGGCCCTGCAGCTGAAGTGTTCCTGGCTGTGGGTCTGACCCGCACGCACCTCGCTTAGCGTGCGCTTCCTGTTCTGCTGACAGCTCCGTGCCCCAGCTGCTGCCTCCCCTGCTCCCCGCTCCCCGCTGCCGGCTGCCAGCTTCATGGCAGGAGGAGATGCTCTCGTGCTGTCGCTGAGCACGTGCAGTAGGGAGAGGGCCTGCAGTGACTGACATCCTTCCCAAGTCCCTGGGTGTCCTCCGGAAGTTGTGTGCTGCATCACTTACCTACCTCGTCTTTGCCCCCGAGGCTGCCTGAGATGCCCCAGCAAATAGCAGGGCTGTTACTGTGCTGAACGCAAGGGCTTTCTCAGCGAGGCGAGTAACAGAGAGCCTTGCTGAGGAAGCTTGTTCCCCGTACCGCATTTCCTCAGAGACTCTGCAAGATTTGTTGAAAACTCAGTGGGACGTATTTATTGTAGGTAATGTTTGAGTGCCCAGCAGGAAGAGGCTCGGGATGCTGAAATGGAAGCCGGGGCTTCTGTCTCCCAGGAGG
>NW_011227254.1:0-481 GCF_000146605.3 Meleagris gallopavo | reverse complement strand
TTGTGTGTTCCTTGACATCTGAAGCACTCAGTCTCAGCAGAGCAGCACAGCACAGGCAATTCCCCAGCCATGGTGGGAGGGGTAGTGTCAGAGGATGCTCGAAATATGGGTTCATGGCTGTCTTCTGTCATCCTGTCTCTGTGCTTCCCTGGCCCATCACTGCTGCTTTGGATTTTACGCTGGTTTAGAACTTGCACGTGCTTTGCTATTAATTGTCCAGAAGTTGTTGGTTAGTGTTCCTGCTATTATTCCAGTGTCTTTAACGATGATCGTACTGGGGAGCTGAAGCATTTGTCTGTATGGTTAGATGTTCTGCAGTTTTCAGCATGAAAAGTTTCCGTAATATCTTCAGTTTTGGGAAAAAGATATATTCTAGGATTCTATTTTATTTTTTTAATGAGCTGTCTGCTTTTAGGCACACTGTAATGTTCCCAGGACTCAACTACTGAATCCAGACCGACTGTTGAATGAAATAATCTCC
>NW_011227253.1:0-503 GCF_000146605.3 Meleagris gallopavo | reverse complement strand
CCGTATGCTTGATGATAAGGCTGATCCCAGCCTACCAGTGGTGTTTTCACTCCTCTTCTTTGCTCTTAAGAAATAGCTTCCTTGCCTCCATAGGATCATCTGAGAAGTATGGTCATTTGACTTGACTGGTAATCTAACTTTTTTTTTTTTTTTTTTTAAGTAGAGAGTGGAGGCTTACTTATGCATGCAGCAGTTTAGAACATTTTCATCTTACATGCTCATCTGCACACAGAAATGTGCAAAACTGAAGAACTTACTATTTCCCAGGGTAGGTATCCAGGTGGAGCCAAAGCTCTCTTTCATTGCACGTACACAAATATTTCTATTGAAACAACTGAAGCAGTATTTTTCTTGCCTGCTTAGCACAATCTGACAGAATGTGTATCTGCCTGTCAATAACTGTTCCTTTTTGCTTTGCTCTCCCTTAAACTATATCTACTCATCTTTTGCATGCTTAGTTTTAGAGAGCTGTCTGAACTCCTAACTTCATGCATTCAAGTAAA
>NW_011227252.1:0-529 GCF_000146605.3 Meleagris gallopavo | reverse complement strand
ACACAGTACTCCAGATGTGGCCTCATTAGGGCAGCGGAGAGGGGGAGGATCCACCTCCCTTGACCTGCTGGCCACGCTCTTTGGAAGGGCAACCCCAGGATCCCACTGGCCTTCTTGGCCACCTGAGCACACTGCTGGCTCATATTCAGCCGACTGTCCATCAGTACACCAAGACCTTTTCCGTCAGGCAGCTTTCCAGCCACCCCTCCCCAAGCCTGTAGGGTTGCCTGGGGCTGTTGTGACCAAAATGCAGGACCTGACACGTGGCCCTATGGAAACTCATACAGTTTACCGCGGCCCAGCAACCCAGGTCCCTCTGTAGTGCCTTTTCCCCCCTCTGGCAGATCAACATTCCCTCCCAACTTGGAGTCATCTGCAAACCTACTGAGGGTGTACTCAATTCCCTCATCAAGATCGTTAATAAAGATGTTAAACAGAAGCGGCCCCAGTACCGAGCCCTGGAGGACACCGCTCTGGACTGGCCGCCAACTGGATTTAACTCCACTGACCACAGCTCTTTGGGCCCGGC
>NW_011227251.1:0-482 GCF_000146605.3 Meleagris gallopavo | reverse complement strand
GGGACAAGTGCATGCGGAGGGAAATGCTTTGGAGCTTGCTTTTTTTTTACCAAACTGCCAGGAAACTGGTGCTCTGTGTGCAATCGGCATCAGAGCTTGTGCAGGGACACAGCAGCATTCCTGCCAGCTCCAAAGCTCCCTCCAGCTCCAGGCAGGTGCTTCGCACCTGACCCCGCAGGCTTCAGAGTGCAGCAGAGTGTACAGAGGTTTGGCCCGGAGTGCAGCACTGGCTCCTCAGGGCCTATTTCAGCCTGCCGTGTTGCTGCCTGCCTGACTCTGTTCCTCCTTCCTAGATGATCTCAAAGTCGTCCCCCTGGACTATTCCCAGCTGTCCCTGAAGACATCCTTGCCAGAGAAGCTGGTGAAGGAGTGCGTGAATGACATCGTGGTCCTCTTCAGCTGGGGCGCAGGGCTGGGAGAGGACTACGACCTTGTTTTCAAGGGCATTGGGGTTCTTATGAGCCGGAATCGGATCCTCACAA
>NW_011227250.1:0-444 GCF_000146605.3 Meleagris gallopavo | reverse complement strand
CCACAGGTCTCCTTGCACAGACTCCGTGTCTCCAGTCAGCACTGAGCCTTGGGACACTTGCGCTGGGAAGGCAGGCTGCTTCTTACTCTCCTCTTCTTTTGCTCCGGCCTCTCTGTCCCAACAGGTGCCCCTCCACACTCAAGACATGTCCTGCTACAACCAGTGCGTGCCACGCCTGCCCTGCCAGCCCTGCGGCCCACCCCTCTGGGCAGCAGCTGCAACGAGCCCTGCGTCAGGCAGTGCCAGGACTCCAACGTCGTCATCCAGCCCTCTCCCGTGGTGGTGACTCTGCCCGGACCCATCCTCAGCTCCTTCCCGCAGAGCACCGCCGTCGGATCCTCCACCTCCGCTGCCGTTGGCAGCATCCTCAGCTCTGAGGGTGTGCCCATCTCCTCTGGAGGCTTTGGCCTCTCCGGCTTCGGCAGCCGCATCTGTGGCAGGAGG
>NW_011227249.1:0-428 GCF_000146605.3 Meleagris gallopavo | reverse complement strand
TTCCATACAGCTTACATCAGGCTCAGGTCCCACAGTTTCCCATTCAACCTAATTAACCACCATCTCCCATCCTGAGTTTCAGTATATACACACACAGCATTTCCGTGGTCCCTCGGGCCATCCCTGTGAAGTGCTGGTGGAGCTCATTGAGTCCATGACTTTGGGCTCCATCAGCAGAGCAGGGTGCGCTTGGTGGCGGTGACTCGTGCTGTTCCCTGAGGGTCGGTGCTGGATCTGTTGCTGTTCAACATCTCCATCAGTGACCTGGACAAAGGGATGGAGTCCACCCTCAGCAGGTTTGCAGGTGGCACAAAGCTGGGAGGAGAGGCTGACACACCAGAGCTCCGTGCTGCCTTTCTGCGCCGTTGGGTTGGGCTCTCTTGAGTTGTGTGCAGTGACAGGATGAGGGGCAGTGGGCACAAACTGGA
>NW_011227248.1:0-479 GCF_000146605.3 Meleagris gallopavo | reverse complement strand
ACTAGTAACTAGTGGTTACTAATTAGTATTTATTAAGTTTCAAAATATTTATAGTCAATGGAAAGAAAAGAACACTTTGAGGAGGAAATCCGTATATCTTAAGTTACATATTTATTCTTCATCAAAATGATTCAAGCCCTATGTATTTATTTCTGTGTGTTGGTTGTAAAAATCTGCACAAAAATCTTACATACACATGATGCATGCTACATGTACCATGTACACAGTAATAATCTATGTAAGTCAACAGAATAGTGTCTGGCTTTCGATGAATAACATGTAAGTAGAGTACTTTTTTTTCCTATAATTAAATAGCATTGGTTTTGAATATCTTTCCCTAATTTGGGTACTTTAAATTCTTAAACAATTGAGTAAAATCTACTTTAATTAATACAAAAAATACTTTAACAATTTCTTCATTTCCCAAAATCTTTCTAAAATAAAATTCAAAGATTAACAGAAATATTACTTTTTAAGTT
>NW_011227247.1:0-506 GCF_000146605.3 Meleagris gallopavo | reverse complement strand
TTTCACTTTGCTTCGCTTAATAGCGAAACCAGCACGCAGAAGGATCTGGATTATTTTGCTCTCCTTTTCTCAAAAACTTCCTTTGCTGTGTTGCCCCACACGATGATGTCATCAATATACTGTAAGTGCTCAGGAGCACCTCCCTGTTCCAGTGCAGCTTGGATCAACCCATGGCAAATGGTTGGGCTATGTTTCCACCCCTGGGGCAAACGATTCCAGGTATACTGAATGCCCCTCCAGGTGAAAGCAAACTGTGGCCTAGATTCTTTGGTCAAAGGAATGGAGAAAAAGGCGTTAGCAATATCAATGGTGGCGTACCATTTGGCTGCCTTTGACTCCAATTCATATTGGAGTTCTAACATATCTGGCACAGCAGCACTCAATGGGGGTGTGACTTCATTCAGGCCACGGTAGTCCACCGTCAGCCTCCATTCTCCACTGGCTTTACGCACTGGCCATATGGGGCTGTTAAAAGGTGAGTGAGTCTTGCTAATCACTCCCTGATT
>NW_011227246.1:0-563 GCF_000146605.3 Meleagris gallopavo | reverse complement strand
CCATGTCTCCCTGCACTGAGGACTCCACATCTGGACGCAGCACTGCAGGTGAGGCCTCACCAGCGCAGAGCAGAGGGATGGGGATCTCCTCCCTTTGGCCCGCTGACTGCGCATCTTTGGATGCAGCCCAGGATACGGTTGGCTTTCTGGGCTGGAAGGGCCCATTGCTGGCTTGTGTCCAGCTCCCACCCACCAGTACTCCCAGGCCTTATGGAGCAGGACTACGCTCAGTCCTTTCATCCCCTAGCATGTTTTGGTGGTGGCTGTTCCCTCATCCCAGCTACTGACCCTGCACTTGGATTTGTGCCCACTGCTCAGCCTGTTGAGGTCTCTGTGGATGGCATCCCGTCCCTCTGCTGTGTCACTGCACCCCACAGCTTGGTGTCCTTAGGGTGCACTCAACCCCACTGTTGATGTCCCTGATGAAGGGGAAACCCAGATGCTTGTACAAACTGGGCGTAGAAGCCCTTGGGAGCAGCCCTGCGGAGGACTCGGGGATCCTGGTGGACAAAGAGCTGGACATAAGCCAGTAGTGTGCACTTGCAGCCCAGAAGGCCAACTGT
>NW_011227245.1:0-342 GCF_000146605.3 Meleagris gallopavo | reverse complement strand
AAAACAAAAAAAAAAAAAAAAAAGACCTGAAGAATACATGTAATATAATTGTAATATGTTCCAAGATGAAAAATGATGGCTCACTATTTACATTATTTTGGAGTGAAGAGATTCCATACCTGCACCATACAGAATCTCAAACTTTGCAGTTGGAATGGTAATACCACTGTGGAATCTCTTGCAAGTTTCGAAGATCACCAATTCCTTTTCTAAATATATGCATTACACACAGTACATAGACAATCATGCATATTAGTTCAAATAATATGAATATATCCTAAATGTATTGCATAAAATATATATATATATTGGGCCTCCAAAATTAATTCTACTAAAGAGTTT
>NW_011227244.1:0-536 GCF_000146605.3 Meleagris gallopavo | reverse complement strand
GCCGAGCTCAGCGGCTCGCCTTTGGTATGAAGAGCTACATTTTGGTGTAATTAGATTTGTGGTTTAGGTGTTTGGTTAGGTTTTTTTGGTTTTTTTTTTTTTTAGTTGTATAACAGTGCAATAAAAAGAAATGGCTGTAATTTATAGCCTAGCACTTGGCAAGCAGCTTGTCTGGTCTAGGATTTTTTTAATGGCAGAAATTTTCAATTTAGGTTAGAATTTCAAAAGAGATTAGCGCCCACAACTAAGGCAGGTGTTCGGTGCTGCCAGGGTCAGGCACTTAAAAATCATGAATCAGGCATGAAAATGCCAATATTAACCTTAAGATGATGAGAAGATATAGGCAGAAGCTCACACCTATGGTACACACGTATATCCAGGTACCTCTGAATACAGCTACTGCTTAGTTCTGCATCAAACTCACTATTTAAGGACATTTAGTCTATTATGATTTCCAGACAAAATGTAACATTTGTGACAGTGAAAATACATCCTCTAAACAGAAGTATTTTGACATTGGATTATATATCCTTAAG
>NW_011227243.1:0-433 GCF_000146605.3 Meleagris gallopavo | reverse complement strand
TTCTCACGTAACTTGCAGCTCTTTATTTACCCTTCATTAATTATTAAAAAAATAAGTAATTAAAAAATAAAAAAAAATACCACAAAGCTCCCAACCTTTGCAGGTGGTGGAGGAAATCCCTAGAGCAGCAACTGATTCAAGTCCACTGTTCCTCTTCCTAGGGCTCAGACTTCTGCTCTGCTGCCTAGCGAATTCTTTGTTTTAGTGATGTTTAATTTGTATTTATGAGTCCCTAATATCAGAGCTCTTATAGCTTCCCAAACCACCCCAGAATCACGAGGATATCTGCTGTCCCTTCACCCTCACTCCCTTCCTGGCGAGTGTCAGCTTTGTCAATCACAGAGGGATGATCCAGCTCATGGAAATGTGTCACAGCAAGTGGAGTTTCTGCTCTGACCTTCAGCTCTGCCCTCCACTGTGACAAACAAGTTTC
>NW_011227242.1:0-648 GCF_000146605.3 Meleagris gallopavo | reverse complement strand
ATTAATGAGAACCATAAGAACTGAAAAACTTAATTTATGTTTTTTTGAAAGTGACCTAGGTTATGGCTACTAAATCTCGAAGATTAAAGGGTTCTGTATTTTTTGCTTATTCACTGAACATTAGGTTTCTGCCTTTTCCCTTTTAACTTTGTAAGAAGGCTTTTTTTTTTTTTTAAATTAAACAAATAAATAAATAAATCTGTAATGCATCATAAACACAGACTTTTGTGGAATAGAAATACAGCTCCAGGTCATTTAAAGTAAAATTTATTTTCCTCCTTGCTTCTACAGTATACAATTAAAGTGCAAGATAACAGAATGGGATTAAATTTTAAAATCAACTCACAACATGATAATTATCTGGCTAAGATCAAAATATCAAAATGTAGAAGCAGAAGGCAGGCTTCGGTCACATAAGGTCATAGCTTTCTGTGCCTCTAAGTACTTAATTTGTACCTGTTTAGGATGAGAAGCAAACTATTTTGTGCATGGAAGTAGTAGAGCCAAAGTATTCAATTCTGTTTATTCTCTGAGCTATGAAATTTCTGCTGAAATTAGACAACTAAAACATCCCTATGAAAAATGAAGCAATGAACTACAGGTTAGAAAGGTCTTGTGAGTGCAAGACCAGCATTTGATTTCCTGCGT
>NW_011227241.1:0-492 GCF_000146605.3 Meleagris gallopavo | reverse complement strand
GAAATGAGGCAGGGGAAGCCTGACAGATTGAGAGTGATGAAAGTGTCTGAAATAAAGAAAGGAACAGAAGGAATAGACATTACATTTCAAATATTCAATTTGAAAAACATACTGGACACGTAGATAAAAAGCAACTACAGGATCAACCTGCAACTATTTATTCCGCTATGTCAGTGATGGTAGCTATTATACAAACTCTATGTATTCTATAAAAAAACACAAATTCCTCCTCCAGTGTGTAATCAAATTAAGTTCATTTATGAGTTTAGGTGAAAAAAAGACTTCTGCTGGTCTCGGTAACACAGCTACAAAAGCACTGTACAGGATATTTGCAGATATGGCGTAAGCCAAAGTTTGGAACAGAACACTACCTTTGTTGATTCTGCTTTTGTTGATGTACATTACCATAGCTTTGATTATGGCAGTAAGGTTTCCTGGGCCATCGGTCAGAGTGCAGAGCGTCCAGTTCCTTCGAAGCGTCCGTCCGCTCAC
>NW_011227240.1:0-503 GCF_000146605.3 Meleagris gallopavo | reverse complement strand
ATTTACTATGATACCCTATTTTTCATGTAAAAGTCCTAGCACAGACATGCATGTAGAGATTGGACTGAATCCAGTTGGTTTCATAGCATTCTGCATACAACGTATGAATATCAAGAATTTGTTTGAACATCATCCGTTTTTATATTAGTCTATTTTTATATATTTGTTTGAATATAGTCTATTTTTATATATTTTATATATATTTATATATATTATATATTTTAATATAGCATTTCAGAAAATTATCTAGGGGCATATGTAAACTGGATTGTTTCTTTTAGCTGCAAACTTATCAGGAAAGATGTTAACTCTTAAGAGGAAAATATGTAAGAAGAAAAATGAACAGATTTACAATTAACATACTTTTATCTTGTTACACTTCCTGAAAATATTTGTAGAGAGAACTGTCAAAAAGTTGTCATCGAGTAGAAAAATATAATCACACAGAATTGCAAAGCATCATAGGTACTGGAAGGGACCTTTGGAGATTGTTCTGCCCAACA
>NW_011227239.1:0-400 GCF_000146605.3 Meleagris gallopavo | reverse complement strand
TCTTGTAATCTGGTGCCCACAGAAGTGCATCACAGATCTTGCATAATGCCACGGGCAGGGAAACTGATGCAGAATGACAGAAGCTTCTAGAGGCCACAAATCTCACTGATGTTTGTCTCCGACTACTCAACATCCTGAATTATTGGTGCAGTCTGGACGCTTGTCAAATTAGCTGGGGAGGTTTGTAGTCCCAAATGTCTTGAACTTGTCACAATGCCATCTTCCATTTAACAAAGTGCCAGTTGGATAAGCTTCCAGGTAAGAATACAGAAGCTAAACTGCATTTAACCTAACTGCAAAATACAAAGTAATCCTCTTGTTTACAGACAGCCTTGCATGCCTCAACCGTGAGACAGCTGAGTTCAGGATCTTGCATCCAAGAAACGCAGCAATCATTAGC
>NW_011227238.1:0-441 GCF_000146605.3 Meleagris gallopavo | reverse complement strand
GAAAAAACAAACAACAGAAGAGCACAACTTGAGAATCAACCGTGATATTAGGTCTCATTCTTAGAACCAAACCCAGAAGCTAAGCGGGTACTCAGTGAACCAAAGGGCAGCAGGCATCCTCCCTACACAACCCCTCCCTCTTTCACGCTCAAGAAAAAGCCAGAAAAAATCAAAGCACACAAGCATACCTTGCGAGATGCGGAGCGGAAGGGGAATAAGAACCACCTCCCCTGGTTGGCCATGCTGGAGAAATTCCTAGAACAAGCTCAGGTTCTCAAGGATCTCTCCACAGGGACTTCTGCCACTCCTGGAAAGAGCTGCCTTCGCTCCTTCTTGGACGGCAAGCCTTCTCCTGGCTTGATCAGGGAAATCAAGGAACCCTAAAGAAAGTATCGAGAGGTGAAAAATAGTGAGCAATAAGCATTTTCCCGGCCTTCTTCT
>NW_011227237.1:0-501 GCF_000146605.3 Meleagris gallopavo | reverse complement strand
GAATGGAGACTGACGGTGGACTACCGTGGCCTGAATGAAGTCATACCCCCACTGAGTGCTGCTGTGCCGGACATGTTAGAGCTCCAATATGAACTAGAGTCAAAGGCAGCCAAATGGTATGCCACCATTGACATTGCTAATGCCTCTTTTCCATTCCTTTGGCCAAGAATGTAGGCCACAGTTTGCTTCACATGGAGGGGCGGTTCAGTATACTTGGAACCGTTTGCCCCAGGGTGGAAACACAGCCCAACCATTTGCCATGGGTTGATCCAAACTGTAATTGGAACAAGGCAGTGCTCCTGAGCACCTGCAGTACATTGATGATATCGTTGTGTGGGGCGATACAGCAGAAGAAGTCTTCACGAAAGGAGAGCGAATAATCCAAATTCTTCTGTGTGCTGGTTTTGCTATTAAGCGGAGCAAAGTGAAAGGACCTGCTCAGGAGATTCAGTTCCTAGGTATAAAGTGGCAAGATGGCCGTCGTCACATCCCAACAGATGT
>NW_011227236.1:0-496 GCF_000146605.3 Meleagris gallopavo | reverse complement strand
CAGGCTGGCCTCAGCGTCAGGTGCTGAGTCTGCCATCTTCTGCGGTCCTCCCTGTGCTGGCCTGAACTCCTTAGCCCTAAACTTCAGGCATTTGGCCCATCGGCAGCTTGCTGGCTGCAGCGCTCGCTTGCTCCCTTTGGGCACCAGGCTGGCCCTCGAGCTCCGTGAAGACCATGGGGCGGGTTTTGCTGCCTTTACTCAGCCCGGGTCTGGTGCTTGGCCTTGGGTTCCACGTTCGTTTGGCTGGATGCTCTTCAGGCAGCAGACAGCCCCGGAACACGCGTGCCCTCTTAGAGATGGCCAGCCGAATGCCTGGAGAGGGTGGGAGAGAGAACCGGCATTTCCAGGGAGCTTGGCAGCAGACGCCTGTTCTCTGTTTTCCTTCTAAAGTGAGCGTTCAGTTTCTCCTGGAGCAAGAGGAAGGAAATTTCATTTCAAAGAGCATTTCAAAGGAAATGTGGTACCCTGAAAACCAGCTGGGACGTGGGACTGGTTT
>NW_011227235.1:0-461 GCF_000146605.3 Meleagris gallopavo | reverse complement strand
ACGAGCAGCAGACAAGAGCCTCTGACCCACCCCGGGCAGCACGGAGGCCACGGGCCTCAACATGCCAAAAGCCTTCTCAGGGGGCCAAGGGCCAATAGCATAACACACAACCCGACTACAGGGCCGTCACGTTGGCAGGTCACCAGCAGGCAACAGTGCCGAGGGGGCTGGAGGAAGGGTGACAGGGAAAGGGCGCTACCCTGCTTACAGGGTGCCCTCGGGGTCCAGCGAGCTCCGTTTCCCACTCGAGCGCGGAGAAGTGGCTCTCGCCCTCCTTACAGGGGGCCACACTCCCCGGGGCAGCCAAAGGAGCAACAAGGCAAAAGGCCAACTACAGCAAAAGACCCGAGCCCTGGTTGCAGGGAGGTCGCCCAGCACAAAGCCGGCAGGTGCCGGCAACGCTCTACGGTGATGTGACATGCTTTTGCCCAGGGAGCCTCTCCCTTTGCCCGTCCGCAGTC
>NW_011227234.1:0-495 GCF_000146605.3 Meleagris gallopavo | reverse complement strand
AGACAGCTGAGAGCTAAGGGAATGGATTCAAGAGGAGAGCGTTGGTGTCTGGCTTCCTGGTCAGGAGAAAAAATGCCCTCTACAGATAGGCACAGGCCTCATGGTTTCAGGCTCTTGATCCCATCTGGGGCATTATTCACTCAAAACATCACAGGTCCTGCACGAATGGAAAAAATCGACCTGATCAACCCAAAACACAGAAAGGAAGCATGCAGCCAGTGGAAACTGGAAGAGCTGCATTGGCAGCGATACGGAGACTTTGTCTGAGTATACATGCAGAGATGAGTTTAGGAAAGCTAGGACTCAGCTTCAACTAAATCCTCCCAAGCATATAAAAGGCAACAAGGAAGGCTTCTAAAAACCTAGGAAGGAAAATGCTAGGGAAAATGTGGGGCAGGGTTCCTGGTGAAGGAGTTTATGGAAAAGGGTGTGATACTCAGTTCCTCCCTGAACTCCTTCTTTATTAGCCAGACTGGGCTTCATGGAATCCCAGGC
>NW_011227233.1:0-396 GCF_000146605.3 Meleagris gallopavo | reverse complement strand
CACCCATCACATCTATGTGAGACAAAAGTTGGGGGGAGGGGGTTCATCTCATTTTTGAACCTGCAGCCAGAACAGGGTTTTAATTAGAAGGGAGAGAAAGCAAACGAAGTGATGGGGGTTGGGAATCCCTGTCTGGCAGCAGGGCCTTATCGTGGGGCGCCAGGCGTGCCGCAGTGATGACATGGCAGCCATAAGGCTGGGTATGGCAGTGTCACACTGACAGCAGGGGTGTGTCACTGTCACCAAGCAGAGACACAGGGCTGCCTAATTGGTGACGAGGCTCGGTTTTGGCGAGCCAAACCTTCAAACAAGTAGAAAAAAAACCACAAAACTGACATAGCAAAAGGCTCAGCTTCGGGCTGGATATGCACGTCCTCTTCTTACAGCATTGGTGTA
>NW_011227232.1:0-632 GCF_000146605.3 Meleagris gallopavo | reverse complement strand
GTTATAGAAGTCTTTCCTTAGCACATTTATACAAGTTAAAGCCTTTTGGCACATTTAAAAAGGTTGTCAACTAATGAGATGTGGCTTTCACATGTATACTACTGAGCCTCATTTCTCAACTTTCGTTAAGCAAGGAAAATGGAACACAAAACTCTCTGGCCTGTACTAGTGCAGAGTCAGAACTTTAGCTTAGTATTTCCTCCACTGCTTTAGGAATTTTTTATGACAGATTGAAAGATAGTATTATAAAGTATTTTAAATCACTGAGCATTTTGAGATCATTGTGAATACCACATTTATTTAAGAAGAAAATGGAACAATCTTTTCATAAATAGTTATTCCACTGAGATAGATCAGTATGGATTTATGTTGGATATTACTGGAGAATGCTGTATGTTTAGTCAGGAGACCCAGCCTAACAGTTACTGAAATGCTGAGGTGGGATAGTGTGCAGAATGTTTATCCCATGTATAAAAGATATTGGTAACATGTGGTCTTTGCATCATCTTTCCCTCACTTCTCTCATCACCAGAGATTGGAGCGTTACCCACTCAGTAATACCTGGGAAAGAGTAATTTTTGGGACGACCTGGGCAGACATGCAGGGAAGCAGATATTGTGGTTTGGCAAGGC
>NW_011227231.1:0-623 GCF_000146605.3 Meleagris gallopavo | reverse complement strand
AGGAATTAGCAAGAGATAGCGATTTATTGGTTTCTCTTGTTTTATTGGCAAGTGTTTATTGCCCTTCGTTATTTTTTTTCTTCTCACTCATTATTGAAGTATTGATAAACACCTAATTGGCCTTTTGTTTTACTCTTTAATAACTATTTTTTTTTTCCTTAGAGATTTTAGAAAATGTACTATCATGATTAGGATCCTTGTCAGTTCAGTGATGGGAAGAATATTTATATAGGAAATACTATTATGACTTTACATACAAAGCAGTATTTAATAAGGTTCTTAGGTTCTTTAAAACATTCCGTTCTGCCTACCCTCTTACTTCATAAGTAGAAAGTAGTTCACTATACTTGCTTTCCCAGTTTACTTCACGTTTGTTAACTATTTCACAGTAGATCCTGCATGTTATTTTGCTGTTCTCTTCAGTTTCTTTTTTTTATAAATCATGGGTTTTTTTTAATTATCTACAAAAAATGAAGTGTGGTTTCCTGACATGATTTTTTTGGCAACGCTATTGGGGTAGCTCACAATCATGTATGTAACTGTACTCCATGCATTAGAGAAGTGATGTCATCCCCAGCATATATCCAAACAGTGGAAGGACA
This sequence comes from Meleagris gallopavo, assembly GCF_000146605.3. Classification (NCBI taxonomy): domain Eukaryota; kingdom Metazoa; phylum Chordata; class Aves; order Galliformes; family Phasianidae; genus Meleagris; species Meleagris gallopavo. The sequence continues at coordinate 21 of NW_011227231.1, read as the reverse complement.
TTAGGGTCACAGAACAATGAC
>NW_011227230.1:0-530 GCF_000146605.3 Meleagris gallopavo | reverse complement strand
GGTGTGATGTGCCAAGCTCTCCGATTGGCCCTTTCTCTCGGTGGTGTTTTCCTTTGCATTTTTAGCATTTCCTTCTCTTTCTCTTTGTCACTGGTTTTGCCTTGCGTTGCTTCAGTTTGCTGAATTCTTTCTCTATACCCTTGCATTTGTAGATGCCTTTTCTCTGCTGCTCCTCTTGCTTGGCTTTGCATTGTTTGTTTTTTGTTGGTGTTGGTTCTTTACTACACAATTCCATTCTTTGCATGCTTTTCATTCCTTGCTCGATACACTCCTTTCCTCCTCCTAGGAAATGAATTTCTTTGGCTTCCCTGGCTTTTGCTTTTTTCCTTCTTTTCACGCTCCTTTTCCTTCACTTCCTTTCCCTTGGTTGGCGCCTGTCCCGTCCCTTTGCTCTGACGTTGCCTTCACTTCCCTTATGTGATCTCCCTTGATTGTTTTTGTCTTTTCTTTCCCGACTTGTTTCACTCAAGCCTCGTCTCTCGGCTTTCCTGCGGCGCTTGATGGATTTGCAGGTGTTTTCTATTGCAGAG
>NW_011227229.1:0-477 GCF_000146605.3 Meleagris gallopavo | reverse complement strand
CACTACCCTCTGTCTGTGGCCTTTCACCAATTTCTTATCCATCAGGTGGTCCGCACATCAAATCCATATCCCTCTAATTTGCAGATAAGGATGTGGTGGGAGATCATGTGAAAGGCCTTTACTCAAGTCCAGGTAAATGACATTCTACTTTAATTAAAGTTTGGGTTTTTGTTTTTTTTTTATTTTTTTTTCTTTTTTTCTTTTTCGTTTTGTTTTGTTTTTTGTTGTTTTTTTTTTCTATAACAAAGAAATAAAGAGTATTCCAATGATACACAAGAGCAAAGTTTTCACAAGAGACAGCCTGAGCTAGCTCTTAACACATCAGAAGAAAAGACTACTTATTCAGTTTCATTTTTAATTGATAAAACATAGTTCTGGACTTTAAGAATTACAAATAAACAAACAAACAAACAAATAAAAGCAAGAACACAGAGGTAGATGATTCAAGAAGGAGCTCACTTCCATGAAGAAGAAAGG
>NW_011227228.1:0-648 GCF_000146605.3 Meleagris gallopavo | reverse complement strand
TTCTCCCCTGGTTCCTCACTGGCTGAGTTCTTTAGGTTCACAATCTTCTCAACGCTTCACTAAACACACAAACACTGGGCAAACATGGAAACACTGGACAACATCAATGGTTGCTGCCTAAGCGTCAATCTGAAGTTAATTCATTAACTTATTCCACACCTGATCATTATTTTTGCGGATATCTGCTTGTCCTTCTTCCCACAAAGATGAGCTCAGGAGAAAGACAGGGCAGTGTCTTGGTGCCTGCCTGTCACGTCCCAGCCTTCTCACGGAGTGAGGCAGTCCGGCCTTGTGGAGAGGCCCTGCCTTCTTTGATGTTTGCTAAATCTGTTCTTCTTTCGCTGGCAGTTTCTTATCCTAGCAGAACAACTCTACGATATGTTTTCTAATCCCGCATTGTTTGGAACACTTACCGACTGCCACAGTTTTGCAAGAAAGAATGAATCACCTAATTCAGTAGTAATGTTTCTAAAACATGCCGCTACCACATACAGTATTTGACTTCTTAGATCAACTCTTTCTAAGGATAAGTCGCAGAGTACAGATGCACGATGTTCTGCATCTTCAAACCAATGGCTCTTTTGAAGATCTGACGCAGAAACAACAGTCCGTTCGCACAAGGCCCCGGGGCCGGCGCAGGGCTCTGTG
>NW_011227227.1:0-484 GCF_000146605.3 Meleagris gallopavo | reverse complement strand
ACAGCACACACTGGGTGGTCCTGAGCCCAACCAGTTCTCAGTAGGGAAGGGCACCCAGTGCACCTTTTCAGCTCCTCAGGAGCAGGGGAGCAGCCCAGCACTGGCATTGCCCAGGCAGCCATGGCTTGTCCCTGCTCGGACCTCTCCTGGCATGGAGCCTTCCTGGGGTAGAGCTGAGAGGTCACCTCCTGACCTTCCCACACTGAGGGGGATCTGACAGCTGAACTGCATGAGTGTCGCATCCTGTTCATGGAGGGAAGGAGGGACCACAAGGACTGCAGTGCTGTCACACAGCAGCAGCTCAGCACCACACAGCTTTTATTCTCACTGACCCCTCCCAGTGGGTGTGGGGAGAGAACAAGAGAAAATGAGGAAGAATTCATCGGTGGAGATAAAATTTATTTACTGAGACCGAAAAGGAAGAGAGACCAAGTGAGGTCCATCATGTGATCCCCCAGTGCTCACTTTGGTGGAAATAATGGGG
>NW_011227226.1:0-452 GCF_000146605.3 Meleagris gallopavo | reverse complement strand
TGGAAATCCTTCTGACACAAGAGTTTTTTGGGGCTTCTCTTTTTTCAAGTTTGGGTGTGGGGGCTTTTTGGTTTTTGTAGTAGATTTATTTTTTGTGTTTTTTGCTTCTGGTGCAGCATTTGCTGTGATGTTTGCTTAGTTCTGTGATATGACCATGTTTTGTCAATTTTCTGTCATGATGTTTTGAATAGAAAAAAGCATTTATGAATATTCTAAAATGTTGCTGCTGATTGTCAAACTGAACTGACCGTGAGCCTTTTTTTATCTTTATTCTTTTCTTTTTGGAGAATAAAGACCAGTTTCTTCATGATGAAGTTCCATCTTCAGTGTCTCAACTTGCAACAAAGGTAAATATCTGTTCTTTGGAAGTGTAGCATGTTTTATATCATATATATACACTTCACTCGGTGTATGTTAGGAGCTTTGCTGTTTATTGTGTGCAGCCTGAATCA
>NW_011227225.1:0-420 GCF_000146605.3 Meleagris gallopavo | reverse complement strand
GCGGGGGGACCCCGGGTGTGCCCAACCCCCAAGTGGCTGCGGGCTGCCCACGCGTGACACCCACAGCGTGCCCTGGGGTGTGTGGGTGCGGGCAGAGCTGTGTGTAGCCGGGTGCACAGGCACAGTGTGTTCACATGTACGTTTTTTGTATGTATGTATGTTCATACATGTCTTAAACCAATCCACGCAGGCACATAGCAAGTACACAGCTGTCTGAGTGTACATCTGCATGTGCATTTGTACAGTCAAGCACGGACTGTGTGTGCCTGTCCTTGCACAAACGGGTCCCTCCCTGTGACATTCACTGTGATTTTTCCCTGCATGCCCCCCCAGCACTCAAACACACTGCAAAGAACAGCAAAGCAGGAAAGAGCCCACTGCCCTGACCATCAGGTGGGAGCTTTCCTTCCCGTGAGGCCT
>NW_011227224.1:0-424 GCF_000146605.3 Meleagris gallopavo | reverse complement strand
TCCCCCTTCCTTGATCTCTCCAAGCAATATACTCAGCCTGCTATTATGCTAAACTGACTAGTAAAAGTAGTTTTTCGTTTTTTTTTTTTTTTTTTCGGGGGGGTTCTCTTCCTAGCTCTCTATATTTGAATAATTTCTAAATGCTTTCTTTATCACTGCCCCATAATTTACATTTTACCATACTTCACACCAAGCATATTTCCATCAGTAATCTGATCACATCACAACTCTTTATTGCATCTTCTATTTCTCTGACCGTTTTCCTCTCTGATTTCTTTAACAAATATAGTTTTACCACATTCACATCTGCTCAGAGTGCACCTGCAAGGATCAGTTTCCTAAGCTCTTTGAATCATCATGTAACTCTCTTCATAAGTTCCTCCCACTGACACCTGCTCCTCCATTTTATTGAATTCAAACCATT
>NW_011227223.1:0-486 GCF_000146605.3 Meleagris gallopavo | reverse complement strand
GATGACTTTCTCTTCCTTACTAAGAATTACAAGTGATCCAAACTGGAACAGTTCAAGTGAGAAGTTTGGTATATTATTTTTCCTTGTGGTGTTGGTTTTCCCTTTGTTTTAATGTATTATTGTTTATTTTTTTTTTCTTTATTCACCCAAACCATTGCAAAAGTATACTTTATGACTTGGCTATGAAAGATGAGATGTTTACTTTCATTACTCTACACTGTATTTAGTTCATTACGTATACCTTTGACAACTGCTAGGACTTCTTGGACATTACCCTTCCTTTTATGTACTGCATTAGAAAGCTCTGCTGCAGAGTGCAAATTCCCCTTTTAGAACAACTAAAGGAATGTTAGCACCAATAATGAAGTAACTGGTTATTAGATTTGCATACCAACTGATGTGTTTGGGGGATTTATTATTTTGTTACTTCCTCCTCCTTCTTCCTGAAGGTTACCACTCTGGTTAGAAAACCTTGTTTACCACTGC
>NW_011227222.1:0-471 GCF_000146605.3 Meleagris gallopavo | reverse complement strand
TTCACTGAGGAATTCAATTGCAGTGGATCTTAAGCCTTATTCTGTATACAACTTGACTCTAATGGGTCATGTAACCAACAGCTAATTCTGGAATGTCTGTGAGTAGAACTTGTATTTAATAAGTAACAGTACTTCAGCTATTTTGTATTAAAACTGCAGTGGAGTCCTATGGGTACGGTTTCTGAATTATTTTTATGTTTTGGCTTTTTCTTCTGTTTTTGTTGTTTTCTGCTGCATAAGTATCCAGGATGGAGGCTATATGTCTACGAAAGCATTAGTTACTTATATAGAGGACCTACTTCCATTGCTGTGTGTGATACTACTTATTGTATGCTAAATTTCTTTTCCCCTATGCATACTCTACAAATTTGTACTTTTTTCCATGACAGCTTTCCAAGAAGATGGAGCATCAGTTCTGAACTACTGTTCTTATGTGTACTCTTTTTTTTACCAAAATTGATCTCCTTTTCT
>NW_011227221.1:0-443 GCF_000146605.3 Meleagris gallopavo | reverse complement strand
CCCAATATTACAAGTTTACTATAGTATTTTCAGCACCAAAGAACAACATTTCATGACATTCACTTCGTTAGCGCTTAACAGTGCAACACAAAATTTCAAAATGCAATTTGAATACAGTATATATTTTCTTGGATTTGGCTTGAAAACACACACACAGTTTTCACAGTGAGCACCATTACTTGTGAATTTTTGTATTAAATATTTTTATATTAAAAGTGTATTCAAATAAAGTGTGATAATATTTCTACTTTTTTTTTTGTGTACAGCAGGTAGATTTCAGAAACTTACAAGTCTCTGCAAATCTTTCACATACCAGAACACCTTTAAAATTGGAACCTATTTTATTTACTATTTTCCCCTGTATGTTGTGATGTACATAATGATACTCCATCCCAAGTGTAAGTCTTTCCACTTCTTATCTGAGTAGTTCATTAAGGTATTCT
>NW_011227220.1:0-546 GCF_000146605.3 Meleagris gallopavo | reverse complement strand
TGAGGAGAGAAAGGAAGAAACAGTCGGTGGGACGGGCAGCCAAGGTTTGCACAGAGCTTCCAGGTCGTGCCAGAGATAGATTATCAGAGTGCTGAGAGATTAATTATCACTAAGGGAAAATACAGCCTAAGCCATGTCCATTCATTAGCCCGGGCTGTCAGCAGCGAGCGCAAAATCCAACTGGTTTTTGAGGTCACAAAGGACCAGCAGGGCTCCTCCTGCTCCACCTCTTCCCTTAAAAAATGAGAAAAAAGAAGAAACATCACACAAAAGAAACCCAGCCATACCTTTCTTCTCACAGAGCAGGAATTGGAACCATCTCCTTGCTGAGACATGATGGCTAAGTGTCAGAGGAAGCCCGAGGTCTCAGGGTTCTCTCCACAGGAACCTCCCTCGCTCCTGGAAGGAGCTGGCTTCACTCGTTCTTCAACCGCCTTGATCCCCGAGTTCTCCTTTGGGACAGGAACCCTACAGAAAGTATCAACAAGTGAAAAATCATGAGGAAGAAGCATTTTCCCAGCTTTCTTCTGCCATGCAATGTCATCT
>NW_011227219.1:0-395 GCF_000146605.3 Meleagris gallopavo | reverse complement strand
CCCAATCCCAGCCAAGGACAAGGGTTGTGCAGAGGAGAGTAAGGTGGGAGCATGAGTCATGCCAGGGTCCCAGCAATGAGGACATTCAGCAAAGACCAATAATAACAAGAAAAAAAAGAAAAAAGAAAAAAAAAAAAATACGACTAGTAACAGAAAACCTCATCCCTTGACACTACTGAACTTTCATCCAAAAAAGTTTAATAGCGTGTTGGCATTTGGAGTATTGAGGTGCCCTCCTTGCTGCCAGATACCACGTAAGATTGCAACAGCATCCTCCGTCACTGGTCCAGTGCCATGTCAGACATCTGGAGACAGGGTGTTGGCGGGATTGTGCTATGCTCTCAGTGGGAAGCGATTTGCTGGTAGAGATCATGACAGCACTGCTGGAGATGAAA
>NW_011227218.1:0-430 GCF_000146605.3 Meleagris gallopavo | reverse complement strand
AGTAGAAAAATAGTGAAATGACATCTACACTTACATGGATACCTGAATAAGTGAGTGAGTGAGTGAGTGAATGAATGAATGAATGAATGAATGAATGAATGAGTGAATGAGTGAATGAATCGGCCGTATTCAGTGATCTGAAATGATACTGAAATTTGTATGAATAATGTTTTTGTCAACACTGCAGTTCATGGGAAACACTTGGATTTAACATCTAATCAACGAGGAAGGCTAGTTAGCATCTTTGCTTTCTTACCAAGTGTCAGCTTTCCATGAATGATCTGCACCCAAGATGAGCCCAGTGCTAACAGTGAGATCACGGTGAAAGTAGATTAATTCAGGAGAGCAGTTTACCATGCCTAGTTTGATCCCTCTGGTTAAATACTCCCCAGTTTTGTTTCTTCCTGATATTGCAAGTGTATCCTCAGAG
>NW_011227217.1:0-495 GCF_000146605.3 Meleagris gallopavo | reverse complement strand
CTAACCAGCCTGGCTGAGTAAACTACGCTGAGCTGAAATAGAACAGAAATCAGAAGAAAATAATTGCATCTTAGTAATTGCATCTGGGACTAAGAGTGGATCCAGCTGTGCTGAGGAACCTTACCTCTGTGGTGTGAAGAGTTCAGACAGCCATGGGGTTCGCTCTGATCCTCACGACACAGCAGGAGAGCTGTGTGCTGTAGGTGTGTGTAACCCTGTCCTCTAGGTGGAAAACAACCAAGTGCATCCAGCCATGTCCAGTCTTGTTAAGTCACTGTTACATCTACTACAGCATATCTATGCTCATCAAAAAATGCATTCCTGCTTCCCCCTTAGGGGTGTATATTGTAGCTGTATCTATCTGTTGGAGGTTGGTGGAGTCTGCATGATAGCAACTAGGGACACTAACTGTGATAAGATTCATGGAGTGAACGCCACTCCCAAATTCTTACGCGAACGGGCTCATGACACTGAGAGCCCATTATAACTGAGAAA
>NW_011227216.1:0-353 GCF_000146605.3 Meleagris gallopavo | reverse complement strand
GGTTCTGTGTGTTCCTTAGTCAGCTCCTCGCTTCCCTGGGGTGTGCAGTGCGTGAGCCACGGCCTGCTAGGGAGGGAGTACCACAAAAGCCTCTCAGATTGAGACAAGCACTGAAAAACGGTAAAGCAATATCTTGTATTTTTTCTTTTTTCTTTTTTTAAGGAAACTTTAGCAGCCTTTCGGTTTCATGCCCTCACCAGGAAAGCTGTGTATTTATTTAACACGTTTCTGCATTTTTGGAGTTGTTACCATTGCAAAGCCAGTGCTGCACTGCCACCTCTTGGCAGCCGGGCAGGAACGTGCATTTCCAGCAGTGGCAGCGCCTGTCCTTACCTTGCCACAGCTTGCTTAGA
>NW_011227215.1:0-515 GCF_000146605.3 Meleagris gallopavo | reverse complement strand
GAACATCTCTTAATTGAGCGCAGGAGTAAAACCTGTTGCCTATAAACTCTGACTGGGGACTCAGAGATGCGGAGGGAACCTTTCTAAGGACTGTGTGAACAGAGTCCTGCTTTCATCAGCTTGGCTGTCGTGCTCTTGGCTCTGGGCTTTTTCTGGCTTTGGAGAACACTCTCAGAGTTTTGTACATTACGGGCAAATCTTGAATTATTCCAGCAGTTAGCTCGTGATTTTTTTTCTAGACCAAAACATGCTTTTAAACAGCAAGAGCGTAGGGATCATTCCTTAGGTTTTCTTCAAATACCTGTGGAGTACCTTTACGTTCTCTTAACAGAAACACTGTCTTTAACAGAATGAAATTGAAGAAATGAAATGTTGTAACTCCACTGAGAGCGTATCATCTCATGGGAGGCCTGCTAAAAGCTGTGGAACAGACGGTTCAGATGGTTCTCAGAGAGCACAGAATCTTCAGGAAGCTCCCTTAACAGGTAGGTTGGTGCTGTTCCAAAGAGAGCAAC
>NW_011227214.1:0-437 GCF_000146605.3 Meleagris gallopavo | reverse complement strand
GAGGAAGCGTAGGCTGAGCTGGACAGGGAGAGGACGGAACCCGACAACCAACGCACCTTGTGCCCCCAGGAGCTGCTCCCCGTACGTAGGCGGCCACCGCATCCCCAGACGGCAACTCGCTCTGGAGGGCAGAGGAAAAGCAGGTCACACTCTGCATCTGCCGCTTCCCGGCGCTCCTACTGCCTTGGGCCGGGAGGGAGGTGGCAGATGGAAAAGTGTCGTGGCAGTCCCCAGCCCCACACGGACGCAGCCCCGAGGCGGTCCCCGTGCTGGGTCTCGCCCGCTCGGCGCCAGGATGGGCTGCAGCACCGCTCCTGTGCTGGCTGTGGACCCGTGTACCTTTGCTGTGGGTGTCTGTCGGTCCAGAGGCACGCCCCGCTGCGGGGCCGTCCTGGCTCCTCCTGTTCCGCCTCGTGCCGGCGGGTTGCTCCTTGTTG
>NW_011227213.1:0-557 GCF_000146605.3 Meleagris gallopavo | reverse complement strand
CGCAACATTCGCATGTTAGAAGAAGCTGAGGTCCTGCCGGTGACTAAACCAAGACACCGGCTATTCGAGCTCCTCGAGTCCGGGGAACCCCAAGTTAAACGGGGTTTTACCCCGAAAAACAAATGTTTAATGACCTAATTCGAGCTGCGGTCCAATTTGCTAAGATTGACCGCCAGCCCAACCATGTCCTTCTCCAGCTTTGGAGACAGCTAAAGGACAATACAAACATTTACAAAACTACCCTAAGAAACCAAGGGTAAGAATTATAGAGAGGATACCAACAACTGCATGGAACCTAGAAGACTTCATTGTTCCTAATAGGAAAAAAAGCCGCCTCAAGTGTCTCGGGCCACGACGCCTGAGCCATCGGAAGCAAAAGAATTGGCCCTAGCACAGTTCATGGCGTGACGGGGGATGTTAGTCCCCCTAGGGCCTCCAGGCGGCACCGGAAGCTCTATGTAGAATTACCGATTTATTGGTCCCCCCAAAATATTCAGCGAGTTATGGCATTAGTGGACACTGGAGCAGAAACATCAATCATTTATGGAGATCCCAAC
>NW_011227212.1:0-513 GCF_000146605.3 Meleagris gallopavo | reverse complement strand
ACACTCATCAAATGCGAGTGCTCCAATCACTTTCCCTTTCTCTGAGGGAAGCAACACAAAAAGGATCAAATTTCACACTTCAGTTACAAGATACTTGAATCACAAAACGCAGAGAGGTCTTCCCGAGGAGGCACACACGTAATCAAAATTAATTCATACGTCCCCGAGAGGTATACACACAAGCAGTAAAGTTTCAGAACATGGAGCGGTCTTCTTGGAGAAGGACTCACGCCTAAGTTTTCAAAATTATCGCTCCTTGCAACTCCAGGAGGTACACACAAAGAAAGTTTCAGACTTTGCAAACCGCTGATGCTCGCTTGATCAGCCATTTGCATTGCTGATGTCTGAAGTGAAGAATAAACAAAGCAAATAGCAAAGGGAGGCCGGCCGTGGGCGGTGCAGCCCTTCCAGCACCGACAGGTAGATTTGAGGGAGACGCTTGGGGCTGGGCGACTTAAACAGCTGCTGGTGACAGTGCACCAGCTTACAGGATGGCCGGCAGCATTTCCCGTA
>NW_011227211.1:0-466 GCF_000146605.3 Meleagris gallopavo | reverse complement strand
GCAAGGGCACTGGGCAGAAGGACAGGGCAATAATGTTAACACCACAGGGCTTGAAAAACCACAGTCCTCTTCCTGGCGTATCAGAGCTGGGGTACTCCTGGACAGCCAGGCAGGTTTTTAAGACACTGTATTAGAAAACACATATATAATTTTTCTCTGAGAGATTCTGCTGAGTCCCCTCGATAGCTCCTAGCCGCAAAACGCTTCACTTTTAAATCCATCCAACCCCAACCACCACACAGCCTTCCCAGGCAGCCCCTGACAGGAGCCCGCCCTCAGACAGGCGCTGAGGCGGGAAAGGCCGCCCCCTCCCCCCCCCTCCGAGGCCTCCACGACGCCTCTCGCCTCAGGGGCCCCTCTCAACCTCGGCCCCGCCTCCGCCCAACTGACCACGCCCCCACAAGCGCGGCCCCGCCCTCTCCCCGGGAGGCCTTTTGTAAGTAACAACAATACCCTTCCTCTCCTC
>NW_011227210.1:0-444 GCF_000146605.3 Meleagris gallopavo | reverse complement strand
AATGCCGCTTCTGCGCATGAGAGCGAAGGAGTGCGATTCCGATGCCGACAACTGCGAATTCAGCCTCCTGCACTCCCTGCGAGTGGGGGTTTTTTCTCCGCAGCCCAGAAAGCATATCTCCTCACTGTCTGAAACGCACTCCATTAGAGCACTACATCTGTCGTTCCTCAAACTTGCAGTTGCTTTGTTAGAGCGGGTTTCCCTTCCACTCTTTCTTCTCTGAATGCAGATGTGTAGCAGTGGAGAACCTCACTAGAATGAAGTGTGGCTCGAAATAAAGGCAGAGACATAGTCTTCAGAGGTAGGCGTAGTGCATTCTGCATGTAGCCAAGGCGAAGTGCAAACCGACTCCTTTCCGATGTGCGCACAGGAGACCGCTCACTCGTCGGAGAAAAGCAGCGGGCTGAAGTGGCCCGTTCTCGGCAAGCAAGAATCACGAGACCG
>NW_011227209.1:0-487 GCF_000146605.3 Meleagris gallopavo | reverse complement strand
CAGAATGAAGCTTGGCGTACCAAAGTTCAGTCATAAAACTGTGTTTCAAATAAGAAGAAAAATGTGTTCAAGTTTCAAGTTCTGACACGAAAATATGATAGTGAAAAACTTATTTTATTATTTTAAAACTAAGAAATACGTTAAGATTCTGTGTGCCTTTTTCTGTTGTTTTTTTGTTTGTTTGTTTTGTTTTAATGAAAAATATATTTGTCATGATAGAGTGATGGTATTTAAAATTTTTCAGAAATGTTTCAATCATGTACATATGTCCACTACTTTGTCTGCAACTATTCTGCAGTGATTTTTAGCCCACTAATAAAAGCCTCTATATACAATATTTTAATATTGCATATAATAATTATTATATATTTTACTGTAACAGCATTAAGTTCTTATTGTATTTTTCCAGTTAACCATGAAATAAGATGAATAACATTAAGTGCAGACAGAGATAAATAACTTTAAAAAGGAATAATAAACTTTCAAA
>NW_011227208.1:0-431 GCF_000146605.3 Meleagris gallopavo | reverse complement strand
TTTTATTTAAGTTAATACAGCTAGACTCTGGTCATGTAAGGCTCACTGAATTTCTCTTCTTCTACTAAGGCATAAATGACAGACACTTTTTACAACTCTGTGTACAACGTACACAAACTTGCCTCCAGTGATCATGAACTGTGGTTGTGAAACTTTCTCTTCATAGCCTGCTGCTAGAAGGAAAAAGTCTGGAGCTCTTTCTTTTAGAGAGGAAGCAGGCTTTCTTTTTTTTTTTTAAAGTCCAATCTGCTCGAACAGTTGAACAAATTGAGTTTGGCAAGGATGTTTTAGAAGACATCTGACCTTGTTTGTTGGCCTCGGGCTAAGGAAGGTATCTGTGCTCTGGACAGAGTTCTCATTTTAGGGAGCATACTGTGGTAGGGAGTTTTTCTGTTTCAGAGACTACAAAAGATTATGCACGTGCTAACTAA
>NW_011227207.1:0-551 GCF_000146605.3 Meleagris gallopavo | reverse complement strand
AAGAACTGCACAGAGACCCCTGTAGGGAATAAAGTTCTTTGTGCTAAAACGTTTGAAATGAACACTTAAAATGTTTCAGGCTGTTGGTCTTCTTTATCAAAGCTCTAAGTATCAATTGGAATAGATTCTTGTCTATTATTTGAATCCCTTCCAGTCACAGTAGTGCTGTATTTATAATATATACATATTTATAATATATTTATAATATATTAGTGGCTCTGCATTATAACCACTATCTAATAAAAATGGCAGTCCTTAAGACAGATTGGAGAAGAAAAAAACAGTGTTTTCCAATTTTCATATTCTTTACCCAATTTTGATTAGGAAAAGGAGGAAAGTAACCTGCACTTCTTTTTCCCCATTTTCCTTTTTTTTCATTTCAGTGCTTTACTGTGATAGCTGTTGGTGTCACATAAACATTGGAATGTGTATCTATTCTTTGTTTCTTCCAGTTTTACTATAACTAAATTTCATTAACACTTTAGGAAATGTGAACATTTTCCTTCCATCTGCTAGATGGCTTTTAAAACCCATTTAGTTTGATTTAGCAA
>NW_011227206.1:0-439 GCF_000146605.3 Meleagris gallopavo | reverse complement strand
CATTAAGCAAAACCCTAATAATGTGGAATCGGAATAAGAGAAAGAGCAGGCTAATCAGGAATGTGATGTACATTGATATAACAGCCTAAGTTATTACATCAGCTAAAGAACCTAAAGACCTAATGACAGCAGGTAACGAATATGGATTTTAATTAATGTGATTCTCACATTAAATCTCATAAATTAACAGAGATGATAACAAAAGAAGGGGAAACCCCCAAAGAATTTACTGGAAGAGTTACAACTTAAAATACTGATGTTATTTTTTTAATTCAAAGCTCAATAACTTAATAAAGCTTATACAGAGAGAATATGGAAAGGAGATCAGATGGTATGAGCAGCCCTGCAATGAGGTTTTGGAATAACAGTATGGCAACCTTAAAAGCTAAATCAAGCTTTACAGGTAGCTGTGTAGTACCAACATCAGAAGGCTACAAGA
>NW_011227205.1:0-406 GCF_000146605.3 Meleagris gallopavo | reverse complement strand
CTTGAGCAGTTCAACCAACAGTGAGGCCAAACACTGGGGAGCAGACAATGTTTGTTGTTTCTGCAGCTATTTCAAGGGAAAAATCAGCAGAGGACAAACACCACAACCGAGACGGCTCCGGCAGTTTTTATAAACTTGCCACACTTGCACTATTGTCTTGCCAAAGAGGAACAAAAATAATCTGCTCACTTCCTGTAACCTATTGCCTGGAGACCCAATCCTTGGCTCACTAGCAGTGCCACCTTCCTTTAACTTGGTGAAGACGAGAACACCACTTTGTCTTTGGGTGACAAAATCCAGGCAGATGGGGAAACAATGCTCCTGCATGTTTGTGACGCCAGATCGGATTCTGTCGCTACTATGACTTTCACGGCCATCTCGATGCCCGTACCAAGAAAAGAAAGCT
>NW_011227204.1:0-414 GCF_000146605.3 Meleagris gallopavo | reverse complement strand
TGCTACAAGCAAGGTAGCCAACCACCAGAGCAGGCTGCCCAGAGCCACATCCAGCCTGGCTTTGAATGCCTCCAGGGGATGGGGCATCCACAGCCTCCTTGGGCAACCTGTTCCAGTGTGTCACCACCCTCTGGGTGAAAAACTTTCTCCTACTGTCTAACCTAAACCTCTCCTGTCTTAGTTAAAAGCCATTCCCCCGTATCCCATCACTATCCACCCTCGTAAACAGACGTAAACGGAGGTCAGCTGCTACTCTCCCATTCTTTTGACCCTTCAGTCCAACAGCAATGAATACTGGATTAATTTCCTTTATTTCTATGTAGGCAAGAAAATAAAAGAATATCTGATAGTACAGACCAAGAGATTTGAGCCTTTGCTTTTACACCTCCCGTAGCAGTGTCTCTATTTGTCCTC
>NW_011227203.1:0-439 GCF_000146605.3 Meleagris gallopavo | reverse complement strand
GGGGATGGCGTGGGGCAGAGGGAGACCTGAGAGCTGCACTGGTGGGGGTGGGTTGGGTTGGGTTGGACTTGGACTCTTGTGCAGCCCAATAGAAACCAGTAATGACCAGTATGGCCTCCCAGTGGTCAATGGAGTCCCAGAGGATCTAGTAGGATCCAGAAGGTGCGCACACCTGTTTGGACCAGAAAAGACCAGGATGGACTCCTAGTGGTCAGTAGAGACCCGTAGGAACCAGTAGGAGCGCAAACCAGTCTGAACCCATACAAAAAAGTCCCATAGGAATCAGTAGAAACCACTAGGAATCGCACCACCGTGTGCCTGGTGCCGGCCTCTCTGGAGGTGGCTTTAGGCCCAGGGCCAGTGCCGGCTCTCCAGCTGTGGCTTTAGGCCCTAAGCTGGTGCTGGCCTCTTGTGCTCTGGCTGGGCTTTAGGCCTCGGG
>NW_011227202.1:0-528 GCF_000146605.3 Meleagris gallopavo | reverse complement strand
TGGTTAAGGCTTTCCCAGTTATGTTCACAGCAAACGGTTCCGGGCTGTCCATTTGGTGAGGATTACATATGACCTGCTTGCTTTTCGAGTTACGAATTGAAGATTGTGCATATGAATTAGTGACATGAGTTCAACTTGGGAGGAAGCGTCAGGCGTAAGAGCAGACAGTTTACATGCTGGGTTGCAGCTGAGGGTTACTTTTTTCTATCGGGGTTAAAGATCAGCCATACAGCACGAGGGCAGAGAGCTACCATTATTAGTTACGATGAAACGTTAAGCGTTACTTCCTAAGGATCAGGATAAGGAGCTTCACAAATGGGATACTGTTAAGTCCAAAGGGCTCAACATTTGGTTCAGAGGCAAGTCAAACTCTTGGGAAAAAGGAAAAGAAAGCAAAGAAAGGAACAGGGAAGAAGAGAACTAACAAAATCAATAAAAAAAGCAAGAAAAACCAAAGCAAAGCCAAGAAACATAACTCTGAACAGGAAAGGAATAGCTTGCAGCAAGGAACAAGATCACGCAAAGAAA
>NW_011227201.1:0-418 GCF_000146605.3 Meleagris gallopavo | reverse complement strand
AGAGAAATGTAGAATTGTCTGTCAAAGACTGCAAGAATTGTTATTTTGTTCAATAAACCATTTTATATGCATGGAACCACATACTGCAGAGTATGCATTCATCAGACAGAGCACAGCTCTCACAAAGCAATTTAACAGGGTGCTGCCAACTTGAAATATTAAGAATTTGATGTCATCTCCCCCGCCCTGGCCCCTGAACACAGTTTAAAAGAAAATACTTTTAGGTGTTACATCTGCTCCTGTCCTTTTTTCTTTTTTCTTTTTTTTTTTTCCTCTGATTTATAAATCGTATTTTCCATCCAAGGAAAATTTTCACTTTTCTATCCTTGTGTAAGAGATCCAACCTCTGGAAAGCTGCTCTCAGGGACCTGGTGGCCAGCTGCCAAAATCAGTGCATCAGGGAGTTCTGCCTGCACCC
>NW_011227200.1:0-309 GCF_000146605.3 Meleagris gallopavo | reverse complement strand
CGACCCAGACTGGCCAAAGCAATGTTCCATACTGCATGGCACCAGGTTGAGCAACAGAACGGGGCTCACGCACTGGCTGGGCATTCAGCAGATGGTGAGCAATGGCACTGTGCATCTCTTGGTCCACGTATTATTCTCTCATCATTCCTACTCTTCTAGCATGATGATGATTGCCGTTGTTGTTTTTCTTGCTCTTAATTATCTGCCTTGTCTCTCATATTGAACTCTCTTTATCTCAGCCCACGGGTTTTACACGTTGTATTTGGATTCTGTCCCCCGTCTCACTCTGGAGAGTGGGTGAATGGCTGC
>NW_011227199.1:0-604 GCF_000146605.3 Meleagris gallopavo | reverse complement strand
TTCTGCTTGTCTGCCTTGTTACTTGGAGGCGTTATCTAGAGGCAGTTCATGTAGTAGTCTGTCTCAGCAATAGATTTGGGTTTTGGTTTGGAAAGAAATGCATTTGGGGAGTTACATATGTCTTTCTGTTGTCCATTCCTTTGGGAAGCAGAATTGTTAAGGAAAAGCAGTCAAAATGCGTAGAAACTACAGGGCTGTATTCAAAGTTAGGTCTCAGTTGGACACTTGCTGATGTTGCTGGGAGAAAGTGAAGAAGAGGGAACTTTGAAAGTGCTGCATACAAAGGAACCTTTTTGTTGCTTTCAGAACTCTTTGACATTCTTCTGTATGCGTAACTTACTAAAAAGAGTGCTGCTAAAATGGTTCTTAGGTCTGAGGTCATTTTGAATAGGAATACTCTTTAATCTACTGTGTTTGTTGCTGAGAAGCTCAGTGTGAGCCAACCATGTCTGCTTGCAGCCCAGAAATCCAGTATCTTTGGCTGCATCAAAAGCAGTATGACTAGCAGAGCAAAGGAGGTGATAATTTGCCTATATACTGCTCTCATGAGGCCTGTAGTAGGGCCTCTTAAGGTAAGAAGGACACAGACCTATCAGTATGGGTC
>NW_011227198.1:0-550 GCF_000146605.3 Meleagris gallopavo | reverse complement strand
AACATTTGGTGATAATGTGTAATAACAAATAAATTATATCATGTTACAAATCAAATCAAGTAAACACAGAAACAAAGAAAAAAATCTAGAAAAAATCCAAACAATACGAACTACTTTTTGCACCTATCTTATTTCTATTCACATTTAAATGTGATTTGAGTGATATGATGAAGTAAGTTTTTTGGGGGGTTTTTTGTTGTTGTTGTTGTTGTTGTTTTTGTTTTGTTTTGTTTTTGCAGCTGTTTTACCTGTACAGAACACGTTGCAGCAATTACACCATCTACAGGAGTTTCAGAGAAAGGGTCAAATGTTCTATCCGGTCGGCGCATGAAATCTGGTTTAAGTAGATAGCTTATTTCATGAAAAACAAGAAAATTATTCTTTTGTGGAAACTGAACTTAAATTAACTACAGATAAAATGGATGTTCTAAGTTTAAACAATGAACTCTCCTACAGCATTGTAGATTACAGATTGCCTTTCTATCTGCAAGTGTGAGGAAGTAAAAGTGGAAATATGGTTATCTAGAACACATATAAATGTTAATCTTAA
>NW_011227197.1:0-497 GCF_000146605.3 Meleagris gallopavo | reverse complement strand
TTCTGATGGCTGGGCAATATATTTCTACTTCCATTTAGGGAGCATCGTGTTTATTTCATATTTTTTGGTGCAAGCTCTAAGATACAGCCTGGTTGAAAAAAGAAAGCTGGAAGTACACATAGAATCCCTTGTCCCCAGAGAGTTGCTTCAAATGTACTTTAAAATAGAAAATAAAAAGAAAATATACTTCCTGACAGTATGCCTGTCTACAGATTGGGTAGGTACATGTCTGTGTTTGAAAAGTAATGACTTTGGAATAGAGCTAATCAGGTAATTATTTTGGGCTAAGTCTAGATAGTTAGAACAGGCCTTTCATAGGCACAGAAATGCGGATGAACTATGATTTCTCAGCTCATTTTTTTCTCATTTTTAACCTTTAAGTTGCTGGCAGCAGTGTGGACTGTGTATTTTACATTCAGATCAGTTGGTCTTAAAGGCAAATAAAGTGAATATAAAATACTTGTCTTTTCCCATTTTCAGCTGTCAGACTGTCTTCA
>NW_011227196.1:0-364 GCF_000146605.3 Meleagris gallopavo | reverse complement strand
CAATGCCCGCTGCATACCTGTAGCATTCGTTGGTGCTTTGTCAACCTCCACCTTCTTCCCCAGTGCTTCAGCAAGGCTGCGCTTCACTGGGATGCCACTCCCGTCACCTTCTGACAGAGAGAAAACAAGGAATACTTGAAGAACAGCTCTTTGGAGGACAGTGTCAGAACTGTCAACCACAACCTTCCAATTCTCAAGCATATTTTATTCAGTGTGCCCCTTAGCTGTTCATTATTATTATTTTGCCATTTCTGCAGCCGGCACGGAACTGCAATTTTTCCTCTCTCAGACATCAGAAATACCCTCCATGCAGTCATATTTGGACAAAGGCACCCCAACGCTACATTACCAGAAGTTCTTACCT
>NW_011227195.1:0-530 GCF_000146605.3 Meleagris gallopavo | reverse complement strand
ATATCGTCTCTGGAATTATGGAATCAGCTCCTAGTCAAGACAAAAAGAAAAATGGCAGAGACGTTCACCTGGAGTTCTTTCAATCCAGGTGACTACAACATGCAGGAAAGAGAGTTGTTTTCTCTCTCCACAGAGGGCTCGTGCTCAACAACAAAGGGACAGTAACCTCACCGGTGCTTTCAGATCATGCATTTCTCAGCTGCTCTCCTGGCCACGTGCTGCTCCTCGTACCCGAGCTCCTCCAGATCACAGGTTCTCCATTCCATCATCGAAGCAGGGCTGCGGTGCCCAGCAGGAACCTGCTGTGCATTTGAATTCAGGAGGTACTGCTCATTGAGAGTACAGCGCATGACTTCACTATCAAACTTCACACGGCTAAGAAAGGCTGGCACTCCACTCTGACACAGAAGCAAGCTTAGTTACAAATCTGGTGAATGCCCTCCATCTATTCATATGCGCTGCTTCTTCAGTCTGTTCAGTTTTATACTTAACAGTCCCCAGCTGCACTGAACTGCATATGAGAATTTAAA
>NW_011227194.1:0-451 GCF_000146605.3 Meleagris gallopavo | reverse complement strand
TTTTTCTTTTTTTTTTCCCTTGAATCTGGGAAACCACTCTTGCAGAAGAAAAAGCAAAATCACTTTGCCAACTTATGGTCTAAAACATAGCTCATTTTCTGGTAAGTCTGTCCATAGGCATTCCAAACGTTCTATTGGGAGAATAATCTGAGAAATTTATGTAAGCCATTCTTAACACAAATTTTCACCATTTTATAAACTATGTGAACATACTTTGAAAACTTGATTTTATTCAAATCTGTGACCACTGTATGATCTAGGTCAAGAATTAGCAGTCACTCAATGTTGTCTCATAAACATATTCAGTTTCAACTGTTTCTTTAACACCCGCTATATAATTACCTCCTTCTTATTTCTATGCACACTAATTGATTCTCTAAGGATCTACACTCCTATTTATTTTTATCACATATGCCAGATAAAATGAAAAAATACAACAAATTCTTATTTC
>NW_011227193.1:0-559 GCF_000146605.3 Meleagris gallopavo | reverse complement strand
AGCCAGCACAGGCAGACTGCAGGAAGTAAAACAAGCTGCTTTATCACATCATGCCTACTTTGTTCTATTTTCATGCCAGCCACATCCCTTGGATGGATACTTTCTCTGCATGGTCATCTAGTACAGGAAAATATATTTGATGCAGACATCAGCTCCAACAAGAAAAAATCTGGTAGGTATGAAACCCATAATATGTGTATTTTTAGCGTCTTCCTTGGTAGCTTATGATTTAAATCTGGTTGTATCTGCTGCCATTCCAGGTCACCCTAACTAGACTCCCACTACTCAGTCTACTCACCCAATAGAATACAAATCCCATAGCCAGGTTTTTGTGAAATACTTGTGCACTTTCTCTTCAGCTGAAGAAACAGGTGAAAACATAGTGGGCTGATAGGTAGATGTCATCAGATATCCTGCTGGAAATAACAAACACCCAGCTACCACAAAGTTCTCAGGCCCTGATTTAGAGTAGAGGGCCTCCATACTAGCTCAGACTGCAAGTCATCCAGTCAGGTCATGGGAAGTACTGTGGTGGAACTGAAGATGCTAGCCCAAATTT
>NW_011227192.1:0-484 GCF_000146605.3 Meleagris gallopavo | reverse complement strand
AATAATGATTTGTCAAGGTCATGTATTTACATGCGGTTTTTAACCACCAAGTCTTTCAGTAGCATCTGTATAAGGCCAAAACAAACGTAGCAATGGTGCTTTTCAAAAAACTAAAGAAGCCAATAGAAAAATAAATACAAGGCTGAGAGAACAAGCAGACAGGAAACACAGAGTTTTGAATGCATCTTTATGACCAACTGCAAGTTACGCAAAGATGAGATTCAGCACAGGAAACAGCTTAAGAGCTACACTACAGAACACACAGAAAAGAAGATAATTACAGGAAGCGTCACCTCTCTTTGTTCTGGGAGATACTTTCATATAGCTTACATTGGCATGGCATCTCTTACTTCCTGGGCTGTTTGCAGTGTCCCTCACCCAGGTGGCTGGGCAGGAAGGAAGCTGAGATCTCTGTGGCTCCCTGCTGCTCACTCCCATCAGAAGGGTCCGCACACTCCTCGGGAAGCACAAGGCCACCCTGGGA
>NW_011227191.1:0-530 GCF_000146605.3 Meleagris gallopavo | reverse complement strand
GACAGCCAAAACACAAACCATACGTCGCTTCTCACCGCTCCTTCCTGCACCCCAAAGGAATGGTGACCTGACATCCCCTACAGCACTGCATCCACTCAGAAGGAACATCCAACCTTTATTCTTCTTCATGACAGAGAACTGCAGAAACTCCCTTCTGCGTGGCAGTAAGGACGGTCCATCCCCATCGCGTCCCTCTGTGCGCTGAAAGCTCTGTTGGGTCTCTGGCAGCCTGCTGGCTGCTGCTCACAAACACGGGGAACTGCACCACACTGCTTCTAAAGAGAGGAAGGAAGAAACGGTGCTGGGAACGGGCAGCCAAGGTTTGCAGAGAGGTTCCAGGTTGTGCCAGAGATAGGACTATCAGAATGCTGAGACATTACTTATCACTAAAGGAAACATTTGGGAGCATATTCACAACATCTGCAAAAATTAGAATTACGGGCCTCAGTTAGTTTTCCTATGGCTCAGCTGGAGGAGGCAGGTGCCCTCAGACATCAGCTCAGGAGGTTCAGGGGAGACACCTGCACAGT
>NW_011227190.1:0-479 GCF_000146605.3 Meleagris gallopavo | reverse complement strand
GCTCAGAGTCTGAGCCAGGCTCACCTTGAAAGGGCCAGCACATCCACCATGTCTCTGGCAACCTGTGCCACTGCCTCAGCACCCTCACTGTACAAGACATTTTCCTTAGATTTTACCTCCATTTTCCCTTGTTCTTTCCTTTAGGTATTGAAAGGCTGTTACCAGGTTCCCTTGGAGCCTTCACTTCTCCAGGAGGCTGAACAGCCCAGCTCTCCTTGCTTACAGGAGAGGGGTTCCATCCTTGGGTTTGTGTTTGTGGCTGTACTCTGGATGCACTCGCACAGCTCCATGTCTCCCTGCACTGAGGACTCCACATCTGGACGCAGCACTGCAGGTGAGGCCTGACCAGCGCAGAGCAGAGGGATGGGGATCTCCTCCCTTCGCCCGCTGACTGCGCATCTTTGGATGCAGCCCAGGATACGGTTGGCTTTCTGGGCTGGAAGGGCCCATTGCTGGCTTGTGTCCAGCTCCCACCCACC
>NW_011227189.1:0-513 GCF_000146605.3 Meleagris gallopavo | reverse complement strand
GCTAACCAGAGACTTGTGAATGAGATGCCCTCGCTTGCAAGTCAGTGTACATCCTTTCCACTCTGCCTGCACGTTCTCGCCAGCAAAGCTTTTAGTTACAAAAGTCTGTAGACAAATTGGACTTGCGAACTGTGGATGTGCTGTGCAGGCCTGAAAGGTTACACACAAGGGGGAACCTTCGGGGGACCGGGAAGTCTGCAACCTCCACGTACTTCAGCCACCGAGGAAAGAAGGAAGGGACAATGCGAACGGAAGGCAGGATAAAAGGGATTCTGCAAAATCCCATCCTTGGTGAGACCCCACGGGGGTATGCCTTCCTTATTTGAATAAAGAAAGATAAAGCCTCTCCTCCGACTCTTTTGGGGATAATTGAGGAAGCCCATGGGAGCCAAATTTTCCCACAGAGTCCTGAGGGAATTGGCTGATGTTGTTTCCAAGCCACTCTCAGTGATATCTGAAAAGTCGTGGCAGTCAGGTGGGGTCCCTGGTGAGTGGAAGAAAGGCAATATCACA
>NW_011227188.1:0-463 GCF_000146605.3 Meleagris gallopavo | reverse complement strand
TTCATGTTCAGTGCTCACAGGAAGCTCACACAACACTGGAAGGCCTTGTAAAGTCTGGCAGGTGATGTCAGTTGCTCTTCCTTTCCACTGATGCTGTCACTCCATTGTAGAAGGCCACCAAATTGAGCAGGCTGCATGTCTCTGTTTCCACTGTTTCTGCATTTCCTTCTTGTTGCCATCTTTTCCTCAAAGCAAAAGAATTTGGAGGTAACCACCTACAGTTACGTGAGCGATTTCAGCATCTATTTCTGATCATGGCAGTAACTTCAGAGGTCACACTTAATTTACGGTGCCTGTTCTAATTCTGACCAAGGTTGTAGTTGCAGCTGACTTCCCAAGGCTGCAGTACGTGGTGATGACACAGCCTTGGGCTTCTGCATTTGTGCTAATCCCACGCTTCCTTTCTCTGTCTCGCAGGTCAGCTCGTGCTGGAAGCAGATGGGATCCCAGAATGAATGAAGGT
>NW_011227187.1:0-468 GCF_000146605.3 Meleagris gallopavo | reverse complement strand
TCTTGTGCCCAAGGTACCACCTCCTCCGGAAAACAAAGTTTTCAGTGAAAAAGGAAACCCTTAAGAACTTAGGGGCCACAGAATCTGAAGGAAGGTGGACCTTCCAGATGGAAGAGAGGTATTAAATAAAGCAGTGACGAGAGAAATTTTTAATCATCCTGCATCGAGGGAGTCATTGGAGAGTACAAGCCATGTGTGATGCTGTGCTACAAAAATATGTAAGCATAGGGATATATACTCTGTCTAAACAGGTCTATAGGGGATGTGTAGTGTACCAGAAAGTGAATAATAAGGCTGTCAGAAACCAACCTAAAGGGGGAAGAGAGCTGGGGATTCGACCATTTCAAAGTATTCAAGTAGATTTTACAGAACTTCCGAATGTAGGAAAGATCAAGTACTTGTTGGTGTTAGTAGACCATTTAACTGGGTGGGTGGAAGCATTTCCATCAGTGTCTGCCACTGCAAGTA
>NW_011227186.1:0-476 GCF_000146605.3 Meleagris gallopavo | reverse complement strand
AGCAAAGCCTATTTAGAGGCTCTGCATGGTGACATCAGAGCACGCATGCAGCTGTGTGATGTACACGGCAAAAAGGAGGAAAGCACTGCAGGAAAGGGGCTTTGAAAGGGAAAAGGTACGCCCCTACATAGCTGAAACTGTGCTCAAATGAGAAAA
This sequence comes from Meleagris gallopavo, assembly GCF_000146605.3. Lineage (NCBI taxonomy): Eukaryota > Metazoa > Chordata > Aves > Galliformes > Phasianidae > Meleagris > Meleagris gallopavo. The sequence continues at coordinate 320 of NW_011227186.1, read as the reverse complement.
CCAGAAAGGATGGTAAATGCTGCCAGGTTAAATGGTTAAAACCACTCCAAGAGGTCGGCTGAGGGGGTTTGGTGAATGTCTCGCATGCAGCATGGCAAAGTCATAAATCCTGACAGCACGTGGGAGACTGGAGGCGGTCAGGGCTGCAGGGCCAGAAAGGGGCTGGGCGGAAAGAAGCACTCAGAGGGAGGAAAGCCACAGCAGGGAAAACAAATTCATTTTCTGTGTTCACTGCAGAGGAGCCTGGGGAGCCCCACTTTACTGGGCATGGTGAGGATGGGTTGTTGTAGATGGGTTTTAGTGGCCTTTTTCCAACCTTA
>NW_011227185.1:0-492 GCF_000146605.3 Meleagris gallopavo | reverse complement strand
ACCCCAGTCAGGTCCTGCTTTGGGTCCAGGATCGGTTTTCCTGTGAAAACTCGGCTCGGTCAGCTGTTGGTGCTGTGCTCCACCGACCCTGCCTCGTGCGTGGCTTTTTTTTGGGGACAGGGAAAGGGCAAGCTGCTCACCCCTTGGGCAGAGCAGCGGAAGCCTTCACTCCCCATCTGGCACAGAGCACAGTGAACGTTGTGTGTTCCTGCGTCTCACGTGTGAGTGCTGCAGCCAGGGGTTTCCACCTCATGTCTCAACGTTTTTACATCTTTCCTTTTCTAGTAACCCAGTGCCTTCTACTCCCTGCTTGTGTGCTGGTCTTGGCCGCCCCAGGCCTCTCCGTGCCTGCACAAACCCTGAACACTTTCAAGAAAACCTTCTCCAACACTTCGACAAGCGCTCTGAAGAAAACAGTAAGGAGCATTCCATGGGTATTGCAGTGCTCTCACCAACCCCACTGCCATTCCTTGGTCTGAGCCGACCAAGGAG
>NW_011227184.1:0-805 GCF_000146605.3 Meleagris gallopavo | reverse complement strand
AACTTTGCTGGGAATGCTTGTCCTCTGATGGGAAAGGAGACTCTTGGGTTCCTGTTTCCCCTTGTTAACCTGTAGCTTCTCACAATCAACTGATTTGTATGCAAACTCACATCTTGTATACAAATCCTGCATCCTAAAACCTTTGTTCTAGTGTTTACTTGTAGAAGATGTAAGAAGAAAGAAATGTAGAAGAGCTCTCTGCAGTGAAGTCTCTTCTCCCTCTGAGGAGGGGAAACAGGAGATGATTCTTGGCTATGCTCCTGTCAGACTGGGTACGAGGAAAAATCAGATGAGTGGATGATAAACACTGAACTTCCTAGTGAGGTGGTTGATACCCTGTGCATGTCAGTGGTCAAAGACACATTTGGATAATACCCTTATAAAATGCTTTAACTTTTGTTAAGCCCTCATGTGTTCAGGCAGCTGGACTATCTAGTCTTAGAAGGTCTGAATTTAGTAGGTCTGACTGAAATATTCTAAATTCTAATTCTATCTTGCTCTATCTCATGCTATGCATTAGTTACTGAGCTGTTGATGGTCTATTCCTATCATATCTCAGTTTTCTAGGTAGATTACATTCCCTTTCTTTCTCTTCCCTGCTTTTTCTTACACCTGCATCGTGATGCTTTGACGTATTAATATTATAATGTTGCTTTATTTGGGAGAACTAATCAGTGTTTTCAAGAGTATTCATTGATTAACAATAAATTTCTAAGTTTTAAAAATTGTATACAAATTATTTATCCTAAGTACCAGTTTTATAATGGCTTTGATGATATTTTAAAATGTCTTTGGCATTTGAACT
>NW_011227183.1:0-470 GCF_000146605.3 Meleagris gallopavo | reverse complement strand
ATGTGGACTCAACTACTCCCTTCCTATTCTATTGTTTGTTCCTTTTTCTTTTATTTTTTCTTTTTTTCCTTTTTTTTTTTTTCTTTTTTTCCTCTTATGGAAAGTATTTATGTACAAAGACAACTACCTTATTTTCTTCAATATCTCATTACTGGGACTCTTAAAATTTTAGCCATTCTATATCGTATATTTTAATAGAAAATGCAAATCACTTTCCCGATGGTTCTGCGTCTTTGAAATACTAATTGCAGTTCATTAGCAGAAATATCTTATTAATATCATCTATTAGCATAATTAGTAAGAAACATAGAGTATTGGAAAGAATTGTGTTCAACATACCTTTATATTTTCATAAATCAAGAAGAACGTAGACCATATTAAATTGATTCTTTTTTATAAAGTTCATTTACATCATGATTAAGTAAGAGGTGCAATCTTTAGTAAATGCTTTCACAATATCAAGTAAATCC
>NW_011227182.1:0-336 GCF_000146605.3 Meleagris gallopavo | reverse complement strand
GGTGGGATCTGTTCGGTGCTTGGTGCAGCCCCACACCCCGTCGTCGCCGTTTTCCCATCACCATAGTGGCAATCGACATCACTCCGCAGTGGAAGAGCATTCACATGCGCACAGACCACAATTTTACCCACGCACAGCCAAAACGCAGGACCCCATCTCCCTAGTCCTGCGTGCCTTCATTTTGCTCTGGGAGGCCCTTCTGGAGAGCCACCGCCTCAGCAAGCCCCTGCCCTTTGATTCTATCTGCGGGGAGCAGGGCAGGCAGCGTCTAGCAGCAGCGCGCTCAGCCCCGAGGCCAGACAGACACCTTGAAACCAAGCAAGCAAAGCAACCAAC
>NW_011227181.1:0-464 GCF_000146605.3 Meleagris gallopavo | reverse complement strand
TAGTTCCCCGCGTCACACTTTCTATCCTTCCTAAGAGGTGTGCTGTCACCTTTTTTCTCCTCACCAGGGCTTGACCTGACTGCCTCGACTTCTGAAATACCATGGAGAGTGGCTCGGTGACTGCAGCGGTGAATTCCCTCGGAACTCTGGGACTCACCTTGTCAGGACCCAAAGACTCTTGGATGTTTGGGTCCTCAGGTGGTCCAGAACCTGATCTGCCATGGCAGTGTGGGATGGGAAAGGGGGTGTGTGGGACTGAGGAAGCAATGGCAGTCCCCACCTCACCAAAGCAAAGATGAGGGCTGTGCATAATGAGCAGTTCTCAGACAAGATGGAAGCCTAAAATGGTGTTGGGTACCTGAGCCTTCTCTGGTGGTAAGCAACATGGTGCACAGAGTGCAGCCATGTGCTCCGAGCAAGGAGCACAGGTTTGTGCAAGAGGCCCGGATCGCACGGGCAGTGCC
>NW_011227180.1:0-513 GCF_000146605.3 Meleagris gallopavo | reverse complement strand
TTTGTCAGGATTCTGCCAAGTCCAGCATTAAGATTACAAATCAGTGTCTTGTATAAAGGAGAATGTGTGTTAAGGAGTCTAGTCTTAGTGTTTTTTTTCTATTTGTTTTTACATCCTCTCTGGTCCTTTCAACCTTGGGTACAGCCTCTGTGACTATAATGGCAGTGGCCATTACAAAGAGGTACTGCTCTTACTTTGTTGTTTGTCTGATAGTGCTATGACCATAATAGACACCATGAAATGTTCTGATCATGTTCTGCCACCAGAAGATCTACTCCATTTGCTTGCACCTGAGAAATAACTGTATTTATTTCTATTCTTCTTATCCTCTATTTTATTTGCTTGGTATTTGAGGAACATGAAAGACTCTCCTTCTAAACCATCATCATTTCCCTTTCACCGGTGTAATAATCATCACACTTCTGGAGTTCTCTTTCCTTTTTTGCTCACTCTCTCCTCTTATAAACAACTTTTCTCTCCACAAACACACATAACTCTCAGCTATCTCCCAAA
>NW_011227179.1:0-480 GCF_000146605.3 Meleagris gallopavo | reverse complement strand
TTTGGAGTGGAGATGCCCAATGGGGGAATTTTTGGCTTCTCCATTGGTGCCGTCCAGCGCACCATCCAGCTGGCAGACCAGAAGGTGAGGACCTGAACGGAACGGGAGCTTGGTGCCGGCAGAGGCTCGCACCAAAGTTTTGCCTGGGCTTATGGAAAGCGATCGTGGCCCTTCCAACCGGCTCCGGGACAAAGTCCCACCACAGCAGACGAGCCTCATCTGCCAGGCCGCTCCGCAGAGTGTGAGGCAGCGGTGCCCACACCCTGCGCCCTGCCTGGAGAAGTGGGGCCAGGCGCGGAGGCCCCGAGCCCACCGCTGACGGGAACCGCTCTGCTCTTTTCAGCACTGCTTTGTCTGCGGCGGGAGGGGAGCTACCATCAGCTGCGCGGAGACAGGCTGTGAGCGCAGCTTCCATCTGCCCTGCACCGAGGACGGGCAGTGCATCACCCAATACTTTGGGCAGCACAGGTAAGGGCTGTC
>NW_011227178.1:0-370 GCF_000146605.3 Meleagris gallopavo | reverse complement strand
AAAAAAAAAAAAAAGAAAGGTGAAACACAGAATTTTTGAGTTGGAAAGGACAATTGGAGGTCATCTAGTCCAACTCCACTGCAATAAATGGGGAAATATGCAGCTAGATCAGGTTGCTCAGAGCCCGATCCAGTCTGATCTTGAATGTCTCAAGGGATGAAGTGTCCACCACTTCTCTGGGCAACCTGTTCGAGTGCCTCAAAACCCTTAGTGTAAAAATACTTCTTCCTTATATCCAATCTAAATCTCCCCTCTTTTAGTTTGAAAATATTTTCCTTTTTTTTATTACAGCAGACATCTTTCTTATAACTCCCTTTATGTACTGAAAGCCTGTTGTCAGGTCTCTCTGGAGAATTCTCTTCTCCAGGCT
>NW_011227177.1:0-382 GCF_000146605.3 Meleagris gallopavo | reverse complement strand
CCCCTCCCTTAGGCACCTCAAATCTCCTCTCTGATGACCCATGACACCCTCTGTTGATTCAAGAAGCCCTCTGACAGTCAGTGAAGATCTCTGGTGATCAGTGGAGCCCTCTGACAGCCAACAAAGCCTTCAGATGACCACTGACAATCTCTGATGGCAAACTGAGCCCCCGATGATCAGCGGGTTGCTGCTTCAAGTGCAGGAAAGGGAAGCGAAGGGTGAAAAAGAATATTTTGACCTCGTCTGGTTGATAGCAAGCTTTTGCTCATCATGGCATAGAGATTTGTTTGGACTTAATCAAGCACAGAATTCACACACAGAAGTGTGACTGCATCACAGCTGTGTGTGCTGCCCGCTGCCTGATCCTCCTCCAAGTCCTCCT
>NW_011227176.1:0-419 GCF_000146605.3 Meleagris gallopavo | reverse complement strand
AAATAGAACAGAAATCAGAAGAAAATAATTAGCATCTTAGTAATTGCATCTGGGACTAAGAGTGGATCCAGCTGTGCTGAGGAACCTTACCTCTGTGGTTGGAAGAGTTCAGACAGCCATGGGGTTCGCTCTGATCCTCACGACACAGCAGGAGAGCTGTGTGCTGTAGGTGTGTGTAACCTGTCCTCTAGGTGGAAAACAACCAAGTGCATCCAGCCATGTCCAGTCTTGTTAAGTCACTGTTACATCTACTACAGCATATCTATGCTCATCAAAAAATGCATTCCTGCCTCCCCCTTAGGAGTGTATATTGTAGCTGTATCTATCTGTTGGAGGTTGGTGGAGTCTGCATGATAGCAACTAGGGACACTAACTGTGATAAGATTCATGGAGTGAACGCCACTCCCAAATTCTTACGC
>NW_011227175.1:0-639 GCF_000146605.3 Meleagris gallopavo | reverse complement strand
AGAATGGTTACATGGTAATTTGCAAAAGCAGCAATACTGACGGTTTTTTATATTTTCTTATTAAATAATTTCTTAGATTGGACCGAAATCTTTATCTTTTTTTTTTTTGGTAATTTAAAAAGGGTTTGAAAACCTCTCTATATATCTAAATGAAATAAAAATATATTAGCTTGATGGTAGAGTTTGATTTTTTTTTTTTTTTAAGTAATAATATAATCAGACATACTGTCAACAGTATGCATTTTTGATTTTGGAAAAATGACATCCAATAGCTTTTATTTTGCATTTTCAATTAACTACAGATTTGAAGGCCACATTCTTGTAGAAAGACTGTGCTTATAGGGGGGTAAATACACTTAAAATTCAAGCTTGGTAAGCTTCTCTTTATATACTGTATAAAACAGAAAATCAGAGCATCAAAACAGAAGAGGAAGTTAGTACTTTTACAAACAGGAAGGTGGCAAAACCTATTTATTCCTTACTTAAGAAAAAAAATTTTGAAATGCATTGTCATGCTAAACACCAAATTTTGGCTCAAAACTCAGCCACTGACCAAAAAAAATGCACATTGCAGACACTAGTAAGTAGAATTAGATGGAGGGATTAGCCCTCTTTTGGGGCAATACCATGCATACAGAC
>NW_011227174.1:0-400 GCF_000146605.3 Meleagris gallopavo | reverse complement strand
TGATCTGAACCCTGATAATCTTTCAGGTCAAACTGACACTTAAAGTGTAGCTGAGCAAAGCTATACATTGTGATTTTCTAATATCTTCTGTTAGAAATACATTTTTTCAAGAATTACTGAGGATCAGACTTCAACAGTTATACAGGAAAAAAAAAAAAAAGGAAATGGAGTCATTGGCTCCAGTGTAGACATTTAAATGCTTAAAACCTCTACTTTAGTTGAATGTTCTTCCTAAAAACTGTCATTCTGTGATAGTCTGACAGTGCCTTCTGCTAAGTGGATTTCTTAGCATGCCTAAGACAGAAACATTTGATAGCAGACATTTCAGGGCACCATACTGCAGAGTATGAGCCAATGAGCCAATGTGGCAACCAGGGTGCTGGGCCTTTCTTAGCTCTTT
>NW_011227173.1:0-458 GCF_000146605.3 Meleagris gallopavo | reverse complement strand
ATGCTCACCTGATCACGTTATTAATCTCTGTGAATGTACTGACTCACCATTTCACTTATTATTAGTATTTATTATATTTTGAGGAAGTCTGCCCCAAAAGCAGTAAATACTGAGTGGCAGGGAATGTGGAGAGGCCTGGGGGAGACTTTAGAGAGATGGAAATCTTCGGTGTCATGGAACTTTACTCCAGAACACCTGAAAGACCCTGAAAATTTAAACAGATATTTGAGACAGGAATGTCGCGGCTCAGGAAGATCTGAGGAGGCCCAAATTATTTGGGGCCTGGCTAATGCTTACCGGGCCTTATTCAATACTATCCTGGAGAGGGAGAGAGTTTGTGAAATTGAAAAAGGAGGGTCTCAGGGAAACAGTGCAAAATGAGCGAGAGAGTCTCCTGGTCGAGAGAAACAGCCTCCAATCTGAGAGAGATGCCCTCCGAATTGAGAGAGACTCCCTGC
>NW_011227172.1:0-488 GCF_000146605.3 Meleagris gallopavo | reverse complement strand
TGTGGCCAAGGCCACCCTGTAGCCAGGGCTTGGGCCTGTCCCTGCGTGGCCGCCTGTTTGGCTGGCGGCGCGACAGCCCTGGTACTCGGGGGTGCGTGTCACAAGCTGTGGAGCCCTGTGTCCCCAGAGCAGCCACCCCCCCTGTAATCAGGTCTGGGAGGCTGCTTTAGCCAGCCAGTTGGTGGGAATGACCCCTCCCTGACCCGTCAGAGGGTGCAGGTTGAGGTGCCGCTTGTAGCTGGGGCGACCTCCCCGCTCGGTGGGTCGAGGTTGTTCCGTGGGTTCCCAAAGAGGTGGTGTTGTGCTGCAGCCGGGCGGGCCAGCCTGTAGCTCAGGCGTTGGTGGGAGCCGCGTGCTCCGTGGGGCTTCTTGGCGATGGTGAGGTGTTGGGCACCGTCCTGTAGACAGGGCTGTGTGTGCCCCCTGCGTTTGGTGAGCTGTGTTCTGAGAGAAGACCCCCTGTAGTCAGGCGGGTGTGTGACCGCGGC
>NW_011227171.1:0-476 GCF_000146605.3 Meleagris gallopavo | reverse complement strand
TACCTGTTTAAGGGAGCTTCCTGAAGATTCTGTGCTCTCTGAGAACCATCTGAACCGTCTGTTCCACAGCTTTTAGCAGGCCTCCCATGAGATGATACGCTCTCAGTGGAGTTACAACATTTTCATTTCTTCAGTTTCATTCTGTTAAAGACAGTGTTTCCATTAAGAGAACGTAAAGGTACTCCACAGGTATTTGAAGAAAACCTAAGGAATGATCCCTACGCTCTTGCTGTTTAAAAGCATGTTTTTGATCTGAAAAAAAATCACGAGCTAACTGCTGGAATAATTCAAGATTTGCCCGTAATGTACAAAACTCTGAGAGTGTTCTCCAAAGCCAGAAGAAGCCCAGAGCCAAGAGCACGACAGCCAAGCTGATGAAAGCAGGACTCTGTTCACACAGTCCTTAGAAAGGTTCCCTCTGCATCTCTGAGTCCCCAGTCAGAGTTTATAGGCAACAGGTTTTACTCCTGCGCTCA
>NW_011227170.1:0-494 GCF_000146605.3 Meleagris gallopavo | reverse complement strand
CTCTTTCAGCCTCTCTGCACAGGAGAAGTGCTTCAGTCCCTTCGTCATCTTGTGCTCCAATGTTTGACCCCTTATAGAGCGTCCACGTCTCTCCTAACAACTTTCCCAGTATCGTAACCTAGAAATGCAGCCTAGAACAGTACTGTTAAATAAACCAGTGCAGAGATTGATTCCTATCCCCAAGACAAGCAGCACTAAATAGCACAATTGTCAGCATTTCCATTAAAACAGTGTGTCCTTGGATCTTTTCTTGGCCCCAGGGAACTAACTCCTAAAATGCAGGACCTAAATGTAACTATGCTCTTTTGATTTCTTTTTTTTTCCTTTTTTTTTTTTTCTTTCCAGTTTAAATCAACTGAAGTAACAAGAAGTCTGCTGCACCAGAGCTGACTTTCATAGGATGAAAATTTACGGCATAGCATGAGGCACAGCTTAAAGGCTTAAGGAAGAGATGGTTGAATGTGCAAAGTTGGTTGGAGTAGCTTCCAGCAGCT
>NW_011227169.1:0-521 GCF_000146605.3 Meleagris gallopavo | reverse complement strand
CACAACTATGCAGAATGCTTCATTATATTTGAATAACGAAGAGTGCTCTTACAATGACATGTCCCCAGGGATCTCGCTGAGGCAACGCTTTTAAACAAAATGGCTTTTTAGATAAATCTACTATGAAGTGTGATGAAAGCCATTTTTTCTTAGCGGCTACGTTTTGTGAAATCTATGGGTTTTGTTGTGCTGTGATTTTTTTATTTTTTTTCATCTCTTACATAAGTGAAGACTAAGCCCATATAAATGATGGCTGATGCTCTGCTATCACCATGGCAAGGGAATGTAATGTTTCAGTGTTTTTAATTCTGGTCTGTTATGACTGCTAAATATTTGTGGGCTGAATTTAACAGCCTCATCTTGGTATTGGTTGGAAATATATCTTTCTAAAGATATATTCTAAACTTGTTTTTACAGGGCAGCTATGAATGTTCGTTCAGATTTGTTAGGGCAAAATGTGTTTTTATAAGATGAGAACACTTGCCAAAGACCTTTTCTGTCAAAGGAGCACCCAGCTCTCC
>NW_011227168.1:0-419 GCF_000146605.3 Meleagris gallopavo | reverse complement strand
TTGGATTTGGAGCTGATCACTGATTGGACTAGGTGATCTAGTGGGTCCTTTCCAACCTTGTGATTCTATGATATCCTACTATAGGCAAAGATTCTTTGGTTTACAAGGTCTTTTGGAGTTTTGCTTAGCTGATTTCAGATCTCTTGTTTGAGAAGTGGTCGTGCAGGAGAACTCCTAACTATATACGTTTCTAAATGGACTGAATTCCATTTTTTCCTGTGTAGCAGATCTGACACTTGGTCTTAAGAGAATGTATTGCCTTATGAGAGAAGCAGTTAACCCGTTTTATCTGAAGCTGGGATAGGCAGTTGGTAATGCGTATATTGCAAGCTGCAGCGTGTTCCTTAGCAGCAAGCATAACACTGTGATAGTAAATCTCGTGGTGGTACCAGTGTCTTGTAATGCAGCCTCTCAGAATC
>NW_011227167.1:0-581 GCF_000146605.3 Meleagris gallopavo | reverse complement strand
TTTTTTTTTTTTAAGTTGTCTTCCTTGACGATGAATATTAAAGGCTGACTTCTACCTTGAAAAGTAATACTAAATGCAAATTTCAGAGTTTTTCAAATAAGGCCTACATCAGTACTGTTTGAAATCATTAAATGTTTTTAGGTAAATTACTGTTATAATTAAGTAGTGTTTAAAGTCCTTTTTATCATACTGTATCTAAGTTTTAAAAATCTTCCAAGGAAGTAAAGGCTTTTATTTTAAAAATATATCACCTTAGAGATGTATAGTAAACTAAATGATAAAATAAAGCAGATCTTGATTTGGCTCTTCACTTACATGTATATTCTCAGTGTATCAGTAAGAAAGTCACTGGGTACATGACCTAAATGTAATATCTCTGTTATATGACAGAGATTAGCCTACAAGGGTAACTCTGTAGCAGTACCTATCGTCTTTTAATAAAACACAATGTTCTTGCATTTCTTGGTTTTTATTTTCTCAGAATCTGAGGGGACACATTTAACTTACACCTAGAAAGTCAAAGACATCAATTCTAAAAGAACAAAAACTTCAGGATGTGACTCTAATTTAAGAGCACTTCT
>NW_011227166.1:0-388 GCF_000146605.3 Meleagris gallopavo | reverse complement strand
TTTGATTTTTTTGGTTTCTCTAGTTCTCTTACATAGCAATATTATTGTATGTTTAAATTGTCATGTAAGTACAATGATCTTTTCTATGCAAAGTATAAATACATACACTTCACTTGACTGTCGATAGCTGTTACATATGCTAGGGATTTTTCAGCTGCCAGTGAAAACAAGTGGGACTGAAGGATGCATGCTGAAAGTAGTATGTGTCATGTGTGGATTTTGTTAGGCTTTTTGTCTTTATCAGTTTGTGATCTACTATAGTGTAAAAAAAAAAAAAAAAAGAAAGAAAAGAATCTCAGTAGTGCAGTACTTTCCCTAATATATTAGGAATATGGAATGTAAAGCTGCTGTTGCTGTTCACTTGGCTTTCATGCACTAGTCTGTTAAA
>NW_011227165.1:0-633 GCF_000146605.3 Meleagris gallopavo | reverse complement strand
TTCCTAACGTAGAGGACAATGCACGCACACACACGCACGCACGCACACAAACACACCCTGTATATCCCTTCTGAAGAGCCTGTAGCCCTGAATCACAGTACGCCAGTTGTGAGATTGGTCCCACCACGTTTCCCTGATAGCAACCAGACCGTTATTTTCCAAGCACATCATGGCTTCCAGCTCCTCCTGCTTATTTCCCATGCTGCGTGCATTGGTGGAAAGGCACTTCAGTTGGGCTTTCTGGCACACTGCCTTTCTAGAGGGGCCCTCCCGCAAAACCTCCAAAAGAAATCTGAAGTTCTCCCCCACAGCTTCCTAGAGGGACATGAGAAGGTTTTGGACGAGGAGTCGGCAAAATTACCTCCCCTGTGGAGTTCCCAGAAGATCCTACAGCATCCTACGGGACAGTTTGGAGGTTTTTCCCCACAGCCTCCTGGCGTGACAGCAATCCTAAGTGTTCCTTTGTCCCGCTGCACTTGGCTCTCTTCCCCCATCGGAGCTAGTATAAAACCCCAGACTACTTGCTCTACCCTAGCGAGCCTCACTGCATCCCCTTCCCGCTTCCTACCTAGTTGCAAGCCCCCTCAATGAGCCCCGCTAGCTCTTGGGCTAGGGTCCATTTCCTTCTTAGAG
>NW_011227164.1:0-512 GCF_000146605.3 Meleagris gallopavo | reverse complement strand
AAAAACCACTTTTAAGGCTATTTGATCAAAGTCTTCTGTGACCCTGTTTAAATACAAAGGAGTGAAATTTTGCACACCAAATTCAATACTGAAAGACTGTGACCCTCAGTGAAATATATTATATATTCTTGGTTTTGTTGTTGTTGTTTTTGTTTTATCAGAGAACTCCCTCTGAATGGGGAATTTGTGTCTTTTTTTTTTTTTTTAAATTCTTCTTGCAGAAACAAAAAGGAAGGGTTCCTAAAAATTATACTGAAATACACAAAATATAAACAGCGTGATTTTTCAGGGTCTTTTGGGGGCCTTTGTTGTTAATACTGGTGATAATGTTGTGCACATCTTCAAGGTTTGTTAAGAACCATTCTCTGCAAACTGATGGATAGGAAGACCTTTGTAAGGCTGCACCTGCCATTTGTTTGGGAAGATCTGCTCAGTTTTATACGGGACTTAACCTTGTAGTTATCTTTGATCCCACGCTTTCCACTAGAAGTGAGAACTTAGGAATGCCAGAG
>NW_011227163.1:0-501 GCF_000146605.3 Meleagris gallopavo | reverse complement strand
GACAGAGGGCTGCAGCCACGAAGCTGCTTGCAACTTCTGACAAGTTTCCTAACACAGATGAAAAGCCCACAGGCCCTGTGACGATGCCCAGGAATTAGCAGCCACACATATGCAAACACACTGCAATTGGTAATAACCTGTTATTTATTATATATATTTGTATGTATGTCATAAGAATATATATAGGTTCTTTTCACAGATCCCATTCTTGAATTTGTCACTTATGCTCACGGATGCTGACCTGAAATCATAGAAACCTTACATTAGAGAAAAAATTCTAAAAATGAGATAGAGACCTGCATGTTTCAAAGCACTTGCAAAGGCAGAAATAGCTACTCTGGCTTTCTGTGCTATACATGCAGACTGGTGCATTGAAAGCTATCGTAGAAATATGAGGAAATACAGGGCAATAGAAAAATGCAGGAAGGTTATTTAATTAGCTCAGAAAAAAAAGAAAAAAAGTTTAAAATACTGGAAAAGATCCGCTGAGCTATAAGGAAA
>NW_011227162.1:0-424 GCF_000146605.3 Meleagris gallopavo | reverse complement strand
TCAGTTATATTTCTCATTTGTAATGTAGCGAATATTTTTTGAGTTTTGCTATGAGCAAAACATCAATTCAAGGCAAATCTCTGACATTAGACACATCTCTCAAATGTTTGAAACGTCATGCAGTGAAACCTCATGTGTAATCTTGAATGTGTTGCTGCTACCAAATTTCAGAAGATTTGGCAACAAGATTTTTTGACTTTTCAATGTGAAAAAGATATGGAATCCTTTTTACTGATTTTTAAAATGATTAAATGGAAAAAAAAGTATAGTCTGAACTTTTTATCATATTTATTTTTATCATAGCTTTGGATTATACTACTTTTCTCCCTCTTCTTGTTTTGAAGAATTAATTCTAAAGATGGTGTTCTCCCCACGATTGACCATTTTTTTCAAGGAAGATGAAGGAGTTGCAGCTGCTATAGGT
>NW_011227161.1:0-547 GCF_000146605.3 Meleagris gallopavo | reverse complement strand
ATACCTGTAATACTTTAATTCCAAAATTCAGTAGAGCAGAATCCAGTGAAGAAGACAGATGGGGGGGCTGATTCTTTCTATTTGTGAAGGATGAGGAATGCACTTTATGTTGTCTTCACTGATAGATCTAAGAACTTGTACACTTTATCCTTTTCTGTTAACTCCCTTCCTTATTCTCAAACCTCTTTAAAGATGATGAGAATTTCAATGTTTTTTACTTAATGTATAGAGGAGAATCTGTACTCTATACACAGTGATAAATATCACACAGTTGGAATACATTACTTCATACAGGCTCCCAAATTTCCTGTTGTGGTATTTTATTTCCCATGACATGTGTAAAGATTTAGTACTCATTTCAGATGTTTTTTCAATATAGGTTGTTCTGAAAGGAATGCTTCCTCTTTATATCCAAGGAGACCACAGATGTGAAGAGCACAGTAACACTAAGTCATAGAGCAAATTCTCAGCTTCAAAATGCTGTTTTTCAACATAGTCACCATCAGTAGTCTGTCTAGGTTCCAGGAATCTGGAAAGATCACCTCTT
>NW_011227160.1:0-463 GCF_000146605.3 Meleagris gallopavo | reverse complement strand
CAGCAGCAGAGTGCCCCAGGACGTCATCCAGCCACAGGGGCAACTCCTTGCTCCAGGCTTCAGAGGGCTACGGTTGTCAGGTGGCGAATCACAAGCATCTCAGGGCTTGGGGCAAAAAGCTGTGCCCACCAGCAGACAACTGCAGGTCCGCAGACAGTTGAGGTAGAAGCTGAAGTGATGGGCATGCCTGGCCGTATGCCTGGCAATCTGTAGGTCCGCCTCAGCGCACCGTGCTGCTGGTGCAGCTGGCTTCAGCCTATTCGATGCTCAGCAAAGTTCCTCAGGCATCAAGCTCCTCCTGCATCCTCATCTCAGTGGCACAGAACATGTCTTGATGCTATTGAACATATTCCTACCTACCAGAAACAAAAGGCAGCTTCGGAAAAGAGCCTTAGCAATAAATGACAGATTGAAAAAAGCCGTGTTCAAAGCAAAACTATTCCTAGGTGTGGATTTGTGTTAT
>NW_011227159.1:0-490 GCF_000146605.3 Meleagris gallopavo | reverse complement strand
CTGTGACAGCTGTATGGATCACTTAAATTTAAAAGCTTATTAGTTTTTGTGTGGTTTTTTTTTTTTTTAATATTCTCAAACTGTATTTGTAGGTGGGGTCAGCCTTGTGGTACAAGCTAATGGGTTAACGAAATGGAATCCAAATGGAGTGGGTGGTGTCAGCACACAGGATGTAGGAGGTGGTAAAGCGATGATCACTCTGGAATGCAAAATTGTTCCAAGTACTAAGATAACTTTTTTTTCAAATTTAGAAGTGACAGAAAATTGTAACACATCATACATGCTTTCACTGTCATTACGCTACTTGGAACGACTTTAAAAACGTAATTTGAAGGCAAAGACATTTCTTTTGTCTTTCAAATGAAAGATCATAAAATCAGAATCATAGAACATCCTGAGTTGGAAGGGTCCCACAAGGATCATCAAGTCCAACTCCTGGCTCCATACAGCACTACCCAAAACCGAAACCCTGTGTCTGAGAGCAGTGTCC
>NW_011227158.1:0-538 GCF_000146605.3 Meleagris gallopavo | reverse complement strand
GCAGATTCAAAATCAAGCCTAGAATGCCAGACCTGAAGACTTTTCAGGAAATACGACAATGAAAGATAACATTAAATAAATAAATAACCCAATGCAGCCACGTTATTAAATTGGCCTTGAAAGCTACCAGTGTCTAACTACTGTTATTTTAGAGTTGTGCCCCTCTCTTAGCAGCCACCAATTTACTCAGCCAGCCATTACAAACCTTAATTTTTCATAACTATGCAAGGGCTGATCCAAAAGGAATGCCTCCTATTTTATAATGCTGGCCACAGCGTCACAGGTGGACACAGCAGAGGTTGAACCTTCCTGCCAGCACTCACTTCATTTTGTAGCCAGGCGACAGATGGCAGCAGAGGCCAGGATGACAGCACAGCACCTGACGTGGAGGTGCGCACGGAGCACAGGGCTGTCACTGAACTCCTCCGCACTGAACAGAGCATTTATGAAGACCAACACGTGGATGTGAGCGCAGTGAGGCTTCAGCAGTGGCAACAGCGATGCAAAAGACAAACCACCCAAACAGCCAGATTGTTTT
>NW_011227157.1:0-555 GCF_000146605.3 Meleagris gallopavo | reverse complement strand
GGAAAACCCTTATTCGGAAAAAAAATCTGTAAAGTAACTGGGTCTGAAAGAATCATATTAAAATTTTGTAGTCGAGTTTCCACACTGCATAAGCTGTTAGAAAATCTTATGTGCTCTGGGATGAATCTGGAAAGATCTGTATTTCTGAATGCAGATTTCAAATATGGGTTCACATTACTATTCCACTCATGTTTACTAAAGCATAATTCCTTTTTCCAACATTTAGCATAATTCCTTTTTCAACAATTTCTGTTGAGACGTGTTTGATTTTTATTCTTTGAGTAAAGGATGCATATCAGTGGCAATAAAGCTTTTTCATTTTTGTTTTTTTTTTTTTTCTTAAGAGTTCTGCAAGAAAGCATCAGTAATAAACAGATCTAAGGGACTAAGGGATAGATTCAGGGAGAAAAGTCAACACAAAGAGCAATGACTCTTGAATCCATTTTCTGAGTACCTTCACCTGATTACTATAGTTCAGTAAGCACCATCTGTTTTTTTCTGTATCACTTATCTACTTGCAAACTTTGAACATCAGAGCTCTGTAGATTGCCTTAT
>NW_011227156.1:0-449 GCF_000146605.3 Meleagris gallopavo | reverse complement strand
TTTTTTCTGTTGTTTTTTTTTTTGTTTGTTTGTTTGGTTTTTTTTGGTTGGTTTGGTTTTATTCTGTTTTGTTTGTCCATTTTGCTTTTGCAGCAAACCAAAAGAATTGAGAGAACGTTTATGCAAAACAAACATTAGTTTGATACACAAGATTCTGGCTGTTCTCCTTCTCTAAACTAAAGAAGGTCAAGGGTCAATGTTTTCTTGTGACAGGGCCACAAATCCTTTTGTTAATGTAGATTTAGCAAATGTAATTTAAAATAAGATTTTGTTTTTTTGTCCTAAGTGCATATTATAGTAAGTTTGACAGAGCATAAAAGTAATGTTTTTCTATTTCTCTGCAGTAACTTTTTTTTGTTCTAATCTTTTGCCAGTTTTATGTATTTGTTTGTTTGTTCATTTTTATATCTACAATGCTAATTTTTAATATTTGCAGACAATAAAAAGTC
>NW_011227155.1:0-572 GCF_000146605.3 Meleagris gallopavo | reverse complement strand
AATATTGGCACTTATTCCCTTTCACTAACTCCAGTGCTCTTACAAGGCTGCGAGTTCTGCTTTCTCTGCTAAGGTGGTAGTGCCAGAGAACCAGCCTGTATTTCATCTCTAGTTGCTACAGCATACCCGGCCTTCTTAAGTCATATCACACAAAACTGCTACCATCGACAAATGTTTTCATATCTTTAATTTCATTTCCTCTCATTCTACCAGGAACACTTGGCACTTCATGATCCTGCTCAGAGATAACCAACAACTTTTCTTTTGATTGATTCAGTACTGCAGTAACCATACAGGGAATATACAAAGTTATTCTGTTTCCCAAAGTCAATTTTCTGGCCTCCTGTATAAGCAAGATTGCAGCTGCTACAGTTTATAAACAAGTGTTTTTTAACTTGAGGACTCTGAAGGACTTCCACATTCCAGTGTCCACACCAGGTTTTCCATTTCTCCTTTTAAGACTTCATGCGGCTATTTATCAAGTTAAAATACTCTATCAAAGGCTCTAGGGTCTATAGTTCGGAAGAACATTTCATCTTACCGGTGCTGCTTCTGGCATCAGCTAGATAGTT
>NW_011227154.1:0-354 GCF_000146605.3 Meleagris gallopavo | reverse complement strand
CCTTTCCTTCTTCTCTCTCTCTCTCTTTTTTTTTCCTTTTCCTTTTTTCTTCTTCTTTCTCTTTCTCTTCTCTTCCTCCTTACTCACAGTGCTCCTGGAGCACTGCACAGCCACTACAGCATGCAGAGCAGCTTAAACCTGCAGGCACTACTGCTGTGGGCTTCACTGTATCCATCAGTGCTAAATACACTTGTATATATATGAGTATATATATGTACCAATACGTGCAAGTATCAGGCATTTAACATGCCTGCATTTATTCTACATGTGTTGGTGCCGTTTATAGCTATGCACCATTATGTGCATTTCTGCTATTTACTTCCTCAGACTTGCATTCATACATGCGTTTGTATG
>NW_011227153.1:0-409 GCF_000146605.3 Meleagris gallopavo | reverse complement strand
GTATGAGCATAGATATGCTGTAGTAGATGTAACAGTAGACTTAACAAGACTGGACATGGCTGGATGCACTTGGTGTTTTCCACCTAGAGGACAGGTTACACACACCTACAGCACACAGCTCTCCTGCTGTGTCGTGAGGATCAGAGCGAACCCCATGGCTGTCTGAACTCTTCCAACCACAGAGGTAAGGTTCCTCAGCACAGCTGGATCCACTCTTAGTCCCAGATGCAATTACTAAGATGCAATTATTTTCTTCTGATTTCTGTTCTATTTCAGCTCAGCGTAGTTTACTCAGCCAGGCTGGTTGTACGTGTGAGCGGACGGACGCTTCGAAGGAGCTGGAAGCTCTGCACTCTGACCGATGGCCCAGGAAACCTTACTGCCATAATCAAAGCTATGGTAATGTACA
>NW_011227152.1:0-409 GCF_000146605.3 Meleagris gallopavo | reverse complement strand
GACTTGTAAAACCCCCCTCTCCCCCTCCCACCAAATTCTTTGCGGGGCTTTTGAAGATGGGCACAGGGTGCTGGCCGGGCGCTTCTGCAGGGAAACCACGCTGGGAAAAGGTCAGAGCCCTGGAACAGTAAATGGTTTTCCTGGGGGAAAAAACTTTGGGAAGAGGGAATTTTTTCTCCCCTCGTCAATTTGCTCCAGTGGGGGGTACCTTGTGACACCCCCGCGGGCGCTGGGCACACCGGGATGCAGCACTCGGTGCGGGGGGTGGGAGGGGTGGGGTGAGGCTTTCTGGCACACCGTGGTTCTGAGATCTACAGTTATAAGAGGTCTGGGATGCTTCACACCAAAGGCTGCATTCCCACCGCAGCTCTGCAGAGGAGAAATGAAAGCAATTCCTTACCGAATCAAT
>NW_011227151.1:0-372 GCF_000146605.3 Meleagris gallopavo | reverse complement strand
CCCTTCCCCTTTTGAAGAAAAGAATGACCTGCAAATGACTCTGTTGGCTATATAGAATAGGGCTCTATTTCATCATGAATAGAAAAGAAACTCCCCAAACTCTTTTGTTTGGATCCACTTACAGGAAAAAAAAAAGAAAGAGAGAGAGAGAAGATAATGTATAACATCATTAAAAGGCTGCAGAAAGCTTCTTGTGTTGTATTAAATAAGAAGACTGAATATTTGTCACCTTTTTATTCAAGATGGAAATCTGAACCAGTAAGTATGGAAGGACTCTAAATGCCTCTTATTAATAGCAATCACTGTTGTGCTCTTGCACAGCTGGCACTCTCCTTACTCAATTATTGTCTCTTGCACACCTCACTGGTTTTG
>NW_011227150.1:0-515 GCF_000146605.3 Meleagris gallopavo | reverse complement strand
TTCTAAGGGAGTCTGGTTAAAGCATTTACTGCTTATCATCCATGATGCTTTTGCTTTTTGCAGTAAAGCCATTATTAGCATTGGTTATAGACTCAGTAGTTACATAGATAGAACAGTTTAAACTGAGAAGTTCACAGTAATTTCCTCTTATGTGATTTATGCTTGTTGATTATTTCAATTTGCAGAGGCTGTTCATCTTGAAAGTGATAAGAAAATGCCAGTCTTTTTAATCAAGTAACTGCCAAAAAGAGAAAAGAAAATTAGCCTGTTTTTCTTGCCTGATCTCATGTGATAAGTACAGACCATCACATTTCAAGTTATCGTATCACATTTTTATCATCATCTTGCATCAGTTTGTTCTGGAAATCTACTGAGTAACAGATGTAAGTGTTGGCACTGTAATTTAACATGTTTTTCATTCATGGAGTAGTTCATGCTAGACTTGATTAAACAGTATTGCCTATTGTTTTTTGTTTGTTTTTTTTCTTTTCAGTCTATATAAAATCCAATGAACC
>NW_011227149.1:0-540 GCF_000146605.3 Meleagris gallopavo | reverse complement strand
AATAGTGTGTTATCAAAGGGCTATTAATTGCTCCCAAAGTAAGCGCAAGTGATGATCTTCTTCCTTTATTTACTTGGACATTCGGCTGTTGAATCAAAGAAATGTTGTCTTGGTTGTGCTGAAAGAAAACGGTACCTTTTGTTTCAGTTATTGCCCACTAGACCTTAAGGGCTTTCATTTGATTGCTTTTATAGCTCACTACTGCACTTTAGAGAAAAAGAAGAACAGCAGACGGTTCCCAACATCAGCTTATATGGTCAGTAAACAGGAAAAGAATTACAGAGCAGCAGTTCAGTGATGTTTTGTGGCTTTCATTACTCAGTTGGCCGTTCCTCTAAAGCTGACATTTGAAGTTTTAGTGACTTTACTACGTTTGGAAATCTGACTTTCTAATTATAATTAGTATTAATATTCAAACCAATGGATTAAAAAAATTAAAAACGAATCCCTTTCTCTTTCCACAGGGAAGGTTTAGATCAGTGACACAGAGTTGTTTTGGCTACCTGTTTTGGCTTTTTGTAATTTTTGTAATACTTTGGC
>NW_011227148.1:0-469 GCF_000146605.3 Meleagris gallopavo | reverse complement strand
CACCAAACCCAGATGTCTGCTGTGTGTCTGTACCTCTCTTAGGTGCTATGCCACACTCTGTGCTCCTCCCCTGCACTTCACAGGAAGACTGCTTTTGCATCAGCTTCTGACAAAAAGGAAATAAGAAATACCTGAAGAGCATCTCCTTGGAGGAAGATTTTTAGCACAGTCAACCACAAGCTTCTGGTCTTCAAGCATAGTTTCTTCAGTTTGCCACACCACAGCTCAGAAGAGCTTCTTACCTGGGGAGGCTTTCCATTTTCCCCCATGCCCAGCACCATCCCCAGGCCGCTCAGGCTCCGTCCCTACAACATCAGATTGTGTGTTGATTTCACAGACACCAGGAGCAGCGTTGTCCTGTCAGCCCATGCCCACCCCCCAAAAAACAAAAGACACTGTTCTACAACCACAACAGAAACTGATGTTTAAACTGCAGCGCACTCACAAAACATTACAGTCCTGTTCCCAC
>NW_011227147.1:0-522 GCF_000146605.3 Meleagris gallopavo | reverse complement strand
TTTGTGTTGAGTCAGTGATTCAACACAGAGAAGTAAAACCTCTGACCACTATGTTGCTCATTCTTATATGCACTACCTGTAGCTTAAGTGCATTTTACAAATTCTTCTGTGCACATTAACATTCCAGTGCTTCAGTGCTTCTAAGCATTCAAGTACTGAAAGAATAGAGGAGCCATGAGAAGAAGTATAAAAATAAATAAAAAATAAAAGTAAACAAACAAAACCAAAAAGCTTTAGATAAAGGAGATGTTTTTGCAATTTCAGTTTGTTTTGGGGTGGTAAAGTTAACAAGTCCTTAATGAGAGAAAAAGGCAAAAACACTACAAAACAGTAGACATTTAATTAGACCCATAGCCTACATGTTTGATACGGCAAGAACTAACCACATGAAACTGCTAAACAACAGGTTGCTAGGAGCTCTGAAATGACTAGTGTGTTATTGCAAAGCTGCTTCACTACCAGGAAGTTGCTGAAAGCTGCTCTTCCCAGTACTTCTAGGAACTCAAAATTCCAGAATGAGGC
>NW_011227146.1:0-451 GCF_000146605.3 Meleagris gallopavo | reverse complement strand
ATTAACAGGAGTCATGTAATATCTGCCAAGCTGGACTTTTCAGAAGTCCTTCGGAACCAAAGAAAATGTTTAACACAAAGTGGCTTTTTTGTTACTAACACTTTTTCCTGTATTCTCACCTACCTTCGGAAAATTCATGCAAATACTACAGGTAAAACTTTTTTTTTTTTTTCTTGTGGAATTGTGCTGGCAAGAGACATATGCCTCAGTTTGCTGGATGTGAAAAGTGAACTTTTGTTATGCTGCACCGTAGTAGAAGTAAGTAAAATTAATTTAACTGCAATAACCCTTTGCTAGGGTTGATCTTTGTTTAAAGCTCTTGCTTTCCTGGCTAGAACTTACTTTTGTCAGCATGGCAGAAAGTGACAGCGTTTTTGTTGTTGAACAATCTTCTGTAGATCAGCTGGATTTCCCAAATGAGCTTTGCATTCAACATTACAGAGAGAAAGGA
>NW_011227145.1:0-399 GCF_000146605.3 Meleagris gallopavo | reverse complement strand
TAAAGAAAACTGAATATTACTGCGACTCATTAGGAGCTCTTGGTTTCAACTTCAAATATAGCTTGTAAAAATAAGTACATAATGGATACAGCTGTAAAATTTTCACCTGTTCATGACAAACTACAAGAATACAGCTTTGGAAATTTGTAATAAACAAGTTCCACATTGCAGCATCCCAATTTCAGACCTACTGTGGTCTCTGTGAGGTTAAACCAGACCAAAATTAAAAGCTGTTGCAACTGTAGAATTTATGTTCACTACTGAAGTTTGCATGACTTTCTCCCACTTCTCCCTGTTTTCTCTGTTGTTGTTGGGTTGGTTTTTGTTTGTGGGGTTTTTGTTCTCTTTTTTTCCTGTGCTGTTTGTTTTGGGCAAGAAGTAGAATTGTTTGCATGTTGT
>NW_011227144.1:0-513 GCF_000146605.3 Meleagris gallopavo | reverse complement strand
AAATTTATCCGTCCTGCTTCTCTGGAAAGTGCACTTGTAAATGCCCTGCTTTTTGAGGGCCGCGTAGATTCTTGAAGTAGCTCATGACAGTCAGACTAGAACATCTTGACTGGTCTTGGGCACTATGAATAGACAGAAGCCATGAAACAGGCTCTATTTACAAGTGGTAAACATGAAAGATCGTGTGTGTGATTGCAGAGATAGAGAAAGCAGGACGAGTAACAGAATTTTTCTGCAAAAGGAGAGAATGTGGATATATGACTCTTGCTGATCTAGACATTAGCATCGTAAAATTAGCTGCTTTTCTATTAGGAGAACCTAAATCTCTTTGAGAGTCCTACCCTGTTCCTACATTTTATTTGCTTTGTTTCGAAGATTAGTTCAAATGTGCTTACAAAACTGCCATCCATTCAACACAATGAAAGTATTTTAATTAAAGTAATTTAAAATAATAATAATATTAATATTAAAAGAACAGTTTCGGGTGAAGTTGAAGCTTTCAGAGTAACTCAC
>NW_011227143.1:0-692 GCF_000146605.3 Meleagris gallopavo | reverse complement strand
CACTGCTGTCAGCACCTCTTTCTTCTCATTCTCTCCTGTTTGCTCAGTATTTCTCCAGCTGCATAGTGACACTTGCTTGTCATTACCCACCGCAACCACCAACCAACCAAAAACAAAACCAAAAAACCTACTGTTTGTCATTACTGCCAAACAAACGATGGCCACCACACAGAAATGAGAGATCACAGAATCCTAGAATGGTCGCGGTTGCAAAGGACCACAGTGCTCATCCAGTTCCAACCCCTGCTATGTGCAGAGTTGCCAACCACCAACAAACCAGGCTGCCCAGAGCCACATCCAGCCTGGCCTTGAATGCCGCCAGGGACGGGGCATCCACAACCTCCTTGGGCAACCTGTTCCAGTGCCTCACCACCCTCTGGGTGAAAAACTTCCTCCCAATGGAAGAAGATGATGGCTTGAGATGATTGCTTAGCCTACTGTTCTCAGAATTCCCCTTGAGAATTGCTGTTGGCTGAGTAAGAGCAGAGACTGCATGCTAAAGCAGCTCAATGCCCTCAGCTAACCGTGGAAACCTGTCTTCTGAGCGGCTCCCATTCATCATCAGCTGCCATTCTGAACCCCACTTTGCAAAACAGCAAAACTTCTACTGCAAATGGCCACAGTCACCAAACCTCTGCCCACTATCCAGGTAGGAGCCTTCTCCCTCCTGTTTTCCATCGTAGCCCGTATTT
>NW_011227142.1:0-511 GCF_000146605.3 Meleagris gallopavo | reverse complement strand
AGATCTGTTAGCCTTGTGGCGCCCCCTGAGTTGCTGCATTGGCTGTGCCCTGATCCCTGGAGCAGGGTAAGTGACACCGCTGTCCCTACTGGAGAGTGGTCTCTGCGTTTGTTGTCCTGTGCCCAAACGGTTGCAGCGTGGAAGTGTGGCCCTTGTGAGTGGTGTCAGTACTTCAGGCAATGTCTTTGTGCACACAGCAGGAAACCGCAGCCTGAGGTGGATGCCAATATCCAACGCTTAGTCTTTGTGCCGAGGTACGTTGATCCCAGACGTGTCCTGTTTAACACACTCGCTGAGGTCCTTGGTGACGGATGTGCCTCGTGCTCACGTTGCTTTCACCGGGTGTTCTTTCTTTCCCCATATTCAGGTCCTCCCCAGTGCTGAGTGCTGTCCATGACTTGGGGTTTCTCGATTCACCAATAAGTGTTTCTGCGTGACATTGTTCAGTACCGTATGTGAAGCTTTCTTTTTCTTTCTTTCTAGGATTGGCG
This sequence comes from Meleagris gallopavo, assembly GCF_000146605.3. Taxonomy (NCBI): domain Eukaryota; kingdom Metazoa; phylum Chordata; class Aves; order Galliformes; family Phasianidae; genus Meleagris; species Meleagris gallopavo. The sequence continues at coordinate 20 of NW_011227142.1, read as the reverse complement.
CCTCCACCACCACATGCTGT
>NW_011227141.1:0-505 GCF_000146605.3 Meleagris gallopavo | reverse complement strand
TGTTTGCAAAATATTGGTCATGTAGACAAGCAGTGCTCTCGCACCAAAGAAGTGAGAAGTGTCCTGTGCATGCAGTCTTGTCCACGAGCCTTCCACTCAGAGACGTTTAGTGCCTCTAAATGCCTGGCAGGAAAATGGTGGGGGGGAGTAAATGGGAAGAGATGAGGTGCAGTTTGTGTGCACGCTGTGTACACGGAGCAGGCGTCACCCACTGAGAGCTCGGAGCCCTGCAGAGCGTCGTGGGTTTGTTTTCCTTCCTTGTAGCAGCGTGGTGCTTTTGTAGGTGCTGTGTGCACTGTAAGTGACTGTGAGCTGTGCTGAGACAACAGGGGTCCAGAGAGAGCCCCGCTGCAGCCTTTTTGTTTGGGCGGTTTTCTTCCCTCTGGGGATTAAAAGGGACTTGTTTTTACTCACAGGTGCAACTTGCTACTGCTCCAGCCTGTCAAGTGGAGATGATGACTTTCCTCCAACTGGGGCAGGGAGGAAAGTAGCAAAGAAGTTTTGT
>NW_011227140.1:0-512 GCF_000146605.3 Meleagris gallopavo | reverse complement strand
AGGAAGAGGTGCACTCTTCTTCAGCAGCAACAGAGGATGGCATTAGTACGGACCTGAAATCACCTTACATTGACCCAAATTTTTAATACAATACCGCCATCTATGCCAAGAACAGGATTGAAGGAGGTTGCAAATGTCAAGGTGGTTGGTCCTATAAGATGGTCCCAGATTTGAAACTGGCTCCTTCCAGCCAGTTGCTGCAAAAGTTGCATTCTTTGAGCTTCCATCCTAAGTACATTACCGTGACAGGTTGTTGCCGAAACATAATAAAAGAAAATCAGGCTGAATTGTTGCTGATAAGGTGAGGCAAAAGAGGAGAAATGATGTAAGTGATATGTTCTGACTAAACTTTTCTAAATTAGCTGCATTAACATTTTGAATACCACACTGAACAGGAGGTTTCAGAAAATCACAGAATCACAGGAACGCCAGGATTGGAAAAGACCTCCAGGATCATTCAGTCCAACCATCCACCTATCACCAATAGTTCTCAATAAACCATGCTCCTCAAC
>NW_011227139.1:0-515 GCF_000146605.3 Meleagris gallopavo | reverse complement strand
GGAAGGATCGGCTCTGAATGAGCTGTTCCCTCTCAGAAGATGTTTTGGAACTGCATAGATTTAATATTCTTATTGTATTTATTTTTCTTTTTTTTTAATTATTCAATGAAATACACAGCTCAGTGCTCAATAGCAATTAAGAAAGCAAAGAGTAAATACCTTAGGAAAGAAAAAATAAAAATAAAAACATGATGGTGCACTAACATTAATTTGCAGGGCAGCATTACCCCGCATTGTTTTCTCATTTTAGTTTCTCATCTCAGAGAAGAGAACAGTGAGTGAGAGAAATTCAGGGGGGAAAAAAGGCAACAATGATGACTGAAGAACTGGAATGTCTGCATTCAAGAAATGAGTAGCCTCAGATTTTCCAGTGCATAAGAGATGTTCAAAGACCATTATGAAGGAAGCCAACAACATTAGGAGAGACATCATGAAAGCAAATAGACAATAACTGTTCATCTAGTGGAAAATTGTGTGCATCCCATTAAGCAAGGAGACAAATTCAAACCAAGCAG
>NW_011227138.1:0-373 GCF_000146605.3 Meleagris gallopavo | reverse complement strand
GGTGTTGGTGTCTGCACAAGGAAAAACAATAAGGCTGATGAATGACAAACCAACCAACCCAAAACCAAAACAAACAAACAAAAACAAAACAACAAAAAAAACCCTGAAAAAACATACCCCTGAGAGTGGAAAGCTTTTAAGAGGATGTTTATTCAGTGTTTCCTTTGAAGGAAAATTTGTTGGTTCAGGATCTGTGATGCAGCAATAGCTGTGAAGTGCCCAGATTGGGTTGGGAGGTGCATCATTTCTATCTTAAATACGTATCTGGACTGTCAACAGTGCAAGTTGTAGTTGAGGGAGAATGATTGGAAAAATAAATGATGCAGTAAATGAGAGGAAACCACAAGCTCTAGGGTTTGGAGTTTGAACACCT
>NW_011227137.1:0-447 GCF_000146605.3 Meleagris gallopavo | reverse complement strand
CAAGCATACAACTAGTTTTGCTTATTTTTCAGTCTTCTATGTACTTAATACTTTTTTTTTAATCTGGAAATTATCAATAATAAAATAAAATCATTTTCCACTGTTAGATACAGGAGATAAAGAGTGTGTTAATCAAACTTTTTTTAATTGAAAAACTCAAAGACCTTAAGAAGATTTCATACTGTAATACAACATCAAAACCAATACTCAGGCCACAAAGTTAAACAGAACCGTGTACAGTAAATTTCTCCCTTGTCTCAATACTAAAACTTATAAACATTTAACAATTTAAGTTACATTCTTTGATGTTAAATCACAGATATGCAGCAACAAATATGCATTAAAAATGAATGGAGTAACTATCCACAATTTCTCAAATATTGTATTTTCTAAGTTAACCTGCACATTTAGAGTTGAAACTTTTTATATAATTCAATCACAAAATTC
>NW_011227136.1:0-385 GCF_000146605.3 Meleagris gallopavo | reverse complement strand
CTATCAGTTGAAATACAACGGACTCAGAATCGTGTCATCTTTGAAGCACTTATGGTAGGAAATATCCCCAGTTCTTCCTGGTGCCGCTAATAAAGAATACCTGTTTCTACGCATCCTATTTCTTTGATCCAAAGCTAACGTACTAGAAAAAAGCAAAGGAATGGGAGAGAATACGATATAAAAGGAATCAAGGGTAGTAAATCAAACAAATGGGAGAGAGCTGTCCTCCTAACTGCGCTGCGGAACGGCAGTGTGGCCAGAAGGGCCGTGCTTACATCACCTCCTTTCCCCCCAGAAACCATGTGGGGATGAGCAACGCTGCTGGGAACAGTAGTTCCCACCTATCGACCCCAAGAACTGCAGCTTCACAGCATACAGCTCTGAC
>NW_011227135.1:0-450 GCF_000146605.3 Meleagris gallopavo | reverse complement strand
AAACCATTTCCCCTTGTCCTATCGCTATCCACCCTCCTCAACAGCCGTTGCCCCTCCTGCTTATGCCGCTCCCTTTGAGTCTTGGAAGGCTGTCATGAGCTATCTCCAGAGCTTTCTCTTCTCCCACAGAAACAATCCCAGTTCCCTCAACATTTCTTTCTAAGAGAGGTGCTCCAGCCCTCTGATCATCTTCGTGGGCCCTTCTCTGGACCTGCTCCAAAAGCTCCACATCATTCCCGTGCTGGAGCCCCAGGCCTGGACGCAGTGCTGCACATGGGGCCGCACCAGAGCCGAGTCGAGGGGGACAATCACCTCCCTCTCCCTGCTGGTCGCTCCTCTTTGAATGCAGCCCAGGATACAGTTGGCCTTCTGGGCTGCAAGTGCACACTACTGGCTTATGTCCAGCTCTTTGTCCACCAGGATCCCCGAGTCCTCCGCAGGGCTGCTCCC
>NW_011227134.1:0-632 GCF_000146605.3 Meleagris gallopavo | reverse complement strand
AGGAATTAAGAGTGGCCTGACAGCAGCCAGTCGGTTTGTGCCTTGCAGCTGGAAACATATGGAAACCCGACTGCAATTCAGCAGCAGTGCAGCTCATCAAGCAGATGTAGCCTTGACCTCCCACCCTCTGCCATATTTCTGCTTCCAGGAGCCTTCCTGCCATGCCCAGAACACGTTCTTCAATGCGACATACCCAACTCAAAGCCACAACTTGCAGTCACACTTCAGGTCTGATTGCTACAGAAGCCAAAACTCCAGCACAAGAAGTAGGTGGAGAACACACAGATACAGAACTGTCCAATTTAGGCATCGGGAAATGGGGAAGGAAACAAATGTCTCAATGCCAACATCTTCTGTTGACATCACGAGGATTCTCCCATTCCTGCCAACAGAAAGAAACCCCCAAACCATGGGGTTAAAGGCTCCTATTTGCCACGCTCCTATTTTGACAAAAAGCTCTTTTTTAATGAGACATTTGTCATTAACAAACTTCAGACAAGGTTAATGAAAGTTCTGTCACTTTAATGTCTAGCCTGCTTTAAATTACAGATGTCATCTGCCATGACTAAAGAAAGGGCACTGTGCAGTAATACCATAAACCATCATCTCCAGGGACACACAGGTAATTGCAT
>NW_011227133.1:0-332 GCF_000146605.3 Meleagris gallopavo | reverse complement strand
ATGTTCTTACTCTGATGATCCAATGGGAATTAGTATATGCACTGCCTCTTTTAAAATGAAATGGTAGCTTTCCCAATCTCAATGAACCACTACACAATCCTATAACTACATATTTATTTAAATGACAGTTGATGCATTGAATTGGCATAATCTGTACCTTAAGGAACATTCATAATTTAATGACCCACTTATAAAGGAAAATTCTGCTTGACAGGATACTTACGAGAAAATTTCTTGGGAATATTCCATACAGGCTTGAAATGTCAGTTGCAGAAGCATTATAGCAAAATATATATCTTTAAAGTTAAAGCATGTGAAAGATATGTATACTG
>NW_011227132.1:0-415 GCF_000146605.3 Meleagris gallopavo | reverse complement strand
TCCCCTTGGTGAACCCATGCTGACTACTCCTGATAAACCTCCTTTTTCTCCCAGTTGTCTGGAGATGGTATCCAGCACAAGCTGTTCCATCACCTTTCCAGGACGGAGGTGAGGCTGACAGGCCTATAATTACCCGGATCTTCCTTCTTGCCCTTTTTGAAGACCGGAGTGACATTGGCTATCCTCCAGTCTTCAGGGACCTCCCCTGTTGTCCAAGACCTCTCAAAAATGATGGAGAGCGGTTCAGCAATGACCTCCGCCAGCTCCCTCAGCACACGTGGATGCACCCCATCAGGTCCCATGGACTTGTGGACCTTAGTACTGCCTAGGCGCTCACGCACATCCTCTTTCCTGACTAAAGGGAAGTCTCCCATTCCCCAGACCCTCTCCCTAACCTCCAGGGTGTGGGATTCCT
>NW_011227131.1:0-530 GCF_000146605.3 Meleagris gallopavo | reverse complement strand
CCCTTCCGTCACACAGCTGAATTGCCTTCACCTGTGCTCCCAGGGCTGAGCAGCTCCTTTCTGCAGGTGCTCAACCAGTGCTTCAGGCTGGGACTCAACAGATCCCATGCATATGTGAAAGATTTTTGTTTTGTTTTCTTTTTCTAGGGAGATTGAAAAAGCCAAGAGGTTCTCTGCCCTTGCTCCTGCCCTTTGTTCCTGCCTCCACCTGCCACCAGCGTGCAGCCAGGAGAGGAGGGGCGCTCAGGAGCACGATGGGAGCCCTTCGTATCTGTTGAGTCTCCTGACCTTCCAGCTCTGCAGAGACATCTCGTGTCTCAGTGACAGTCTGCAGCCCCCACAGTCCCCCGACCCGGCCCCAAAGGCCCGCTGCCTCTCTCTCCCCCCACGCACACAGATGGGCCCGCTGGGCACCGGCACCGCTGTCCCACCAGCGGATTCGTCGCCCGGCCCGCAATGAGTCTGTCAGCACCGCGTGTTTATTTCGAGAGTGCCGGCCCGGGGCGCCCCGGGTGGTTTTCCCATTAGGG
>NW_011227130.1:0-497 GCF_000146605.3 Meleagris gallopavo | reverse complement strand
CCCTGTGCTCCGTGCGCACCTCCACGTCAGGTGCTGTGCTGTCATCCTGGCCCTCTGCTGCCATCTGTCGCCTGGCTACAAAATGAACTGAGTGCTGGCAGGAAGGTTCAACCTCTGCTGTGTCCACCTGTGACGCTGTGGCCAGCATTATAAATAGGAGGCATTCCTTTGGATCAGCCCTTGCATAGTTATGAAAAACTAAGGTTTGTAATGGCTGGTGAGTAAATTGGTGGCTGCTAGAGAGGGGCACAACTCTAAAATAACAGTAGTTAGACACTGATAGCTTTCAAGGCCAATTTAAATAATGTGGCTGTATTGGGTTATTTACTTATTTAATGTTATCTTTCATTGTCGTATTTCCTGAAAAGTCTTCAGGTCTGGCATTCTAGGCTTCATTTTGAATCTGCAGACTCTAGTATTCTCGAGCAACTCCATCCTGTAAGTGGATTAGATTTCATACTCCATTGTAAAACTGCTTTTAAGAATTGGTATTGCAA
>NW_011227129.1:0-450 GCF_000146605.3 Meleagris gallopavo | reverse complement strand
GCACAGGAGGACTAGATCCATGCAGAGTCTGCCAACCAAATCAAAGCGGGCTCCCAAAGGCGGGGATGTCCTGTCCAGTCCTGCCCACGCTGACCAGGGCGTGGGGTGCCCAGGAGAAGCAGAGCCCCACCTGAGGCTCACAACAGGTTGGCAGTTCCTGTCTGTGCCATTCCTGGGTGCCTGCCTGAGCCCTTCTTTGTTGCTGGCTCCAAGTTGGCTTCCTGAGGCACTTCTTGCAAGGAGCCTCTGACTTAGACAGGAGAAGTGCCCGTGTGGCAATCAACATCAATTTGTGGGCAACTTGACATTTCAAAGCATTGCTTTGGAGCCGCTTGCCTTTGGAAGAGGGTGCTCAGCAGTGTTTACTGGCAGAATATCTGGCCTGTGAGCAGAAACTCCAGCTTGGTATGGCAGAAGTCGGGAAGGACACCATCGTAGCTCGTGAAAACC
>NW_011227128.1:0-342 GCF_000146605.3 Meleagris gallopavo | reverse complement strand
CCCATCAGCCCGCAGTTTCCCTTCGAGGACCCAGCAGGCAGCATCTGCCTCTCGCGGCCCTTTCAGCGCTACCTTTTTGTGCGCTTAGCGCTGGGCTGATGGCTCACTTTTTTTTGACGTGCCACCTCCTGAAGTATGGGACTGGGCTTTCTGTGTTGTGCAAAGCCCTGCCAAGGCTTTTGTTCAGGCTGTCCCGGCGGCTGCAGATGCCTTTAGCGCACAGCTGCGGGTCCTGAGCTCGTCCAGCATCTGCGGCAGCCCCGGCACAGGGCTGTGTAATAGACGCTGAAAAGCTGACAGCGTGCGGGCTGACTGGAGCACAGGTTGAGAACGCGCCCGAGC
>NW_011227127.1:0-513 GCF_000146605.3 Meleagris gallopavo | reverse complement strand
GGTGCTGATGATCAATAGGCAATGAATTTTATGGAGAAAACATATTTTCAGCTTATATAGCTTCAGAGTTGCTAGTATCAACACAGGAAGTTAGAATTGTAACTTTGGGAGGAGGTTTTAAAAGACAGCGGAGTCAATAAACTTAAACCTGAAACCAAAAGATGAAATCTCACTAATCTATTCTGACTATATACTCTCCCTTGTTCTGTATTTCTGGCGCTTGTCTGTCACAAAATTAGGTTGGCTAGCTAAATTCGCAGAGCACCATTTATGACTTTTGTTGTCTCAGTTAGCTACCTGAGACGTCAATGGGGTTAAATCTTCATGAATCATCACACTTGGACATAAACACTGTTAAACCAGCAAAAATCAGCTCTGTCACTGAAAGAAATAGCTCTGCTCTTTTGCTGTTGCATCTGCTGGTTCCAAATCTCACAGGGTTTCTCTATATTACTTGCAACAGTAGTTTTATACCTACACAACAACTTGAATTCAAAGGAAAAAGAAGGCAGT
>NW_011227126.1:0-526 GCF_000146605.3 Meleagris gallopavo | reverse complement strand
GAAAATCCTGAGTGTTAGGCATGAAGCAAGGCTTTGCTTCCAAGGGGCATCACTCAGATTTGCTGTTTTGACTGAAAACTATTGCAAGGTGTTTCTGAGTAGAATTTGTTTGCTTTCACTGTTGCTATCAATAATGTGTGAATCAATGGTACAGTCAATTTTGAGATTAGCTTACCTGTTCTTGGAGATTGGGTTTGCTGGTGAAAAACTTCTGTGATCTAGTCAGGCGTGTATGGTTTCATTTTTAAGCTGATGAAAACTTGTACAAAAAACAGTTATCGCAACATAGTAGTATGAGCTGTTTGTTTTGTCTTTTCTTTTGATCTAATGGAGTTATCATGGGCATAGCCATGAATTTGTTTCCATAGTTCATGTATTTTCATCTCCATTTCTGCTTTTTTTTTTCCTTCAATCTTCATGAGACTTTCTTGAGCCTTACAATTTATTTTCTTTCGTTTTCCAGAATGAGTACACAACTGCAAAAATTGGATTTTTTTTAATTCAGCTTCTATAAATTCTCTTGGTG
>NW_011227125.1:0-464 GCF_000146605.3 Meleagris gallopavo | reverse complement strand
ACAACAAGCTGGAACTGAAAAGAAACACACTTGTCTTTTCTCTGTTCACACAACCACAGTGTTGAGAGACTTCTGGAGAACTACCCTTGTCTACCCTCTGGCATAGGTAGGTGTTCTAGAACAACCACTTAGTTCAGTCAAGTCAAACGTGGCAGCCCATTAGGAAGCATTTTACCAAGTGCTATCCCTCTGCTAGCAGATGGGGACTCTGGCACAAAGCAGCAGGTGCATTTGCCCAGGGCACTGTGACAGCGCAGTAGCAGGGCAGTGAGAGGAATCATTGCTGGAGGTGGATCTGCTCCCCAGCCCTCATCTCCCAACCTCCAGCACCCGCCGCAGCCCTGCACGTGGATTTCCTCTGCTTGCATCTCTGCTGTGCTCCCCACAGCTGTCGGGCAGCACACTCACACAGCCGAAGCACGCATGCTTGTGGCCCTGGATCACGTTGTGCAGCTCTGCACAAG
>NW_011227124.1:0-472 GCF_000146605.3 Meleagris gallopavo | reverse complement strand
AAGACATCTTTGTCCAGCCCTGAAAGTATTCTGTTAAGCGTACTGGGGGAAAATACTCCCCAGAGTACGCAGGGGAGCCCATTTCTCAATTATAGTTGCCAGTTGATAGAAGGAGATCCCAGAAACCCTGGGATCTGCCCGGGGATCATTTTAACTAGGGGAATGGTGTTCTCCCCCTTGACCCATTTATAGAAACCCCATAAAGAGACATGATGTAAAGTGGATTTACATCAAACAATTGCCTGGCTCGCCAATTGTTTAATCAATGGATATACAGATGGTATAGATCCATATCCAGGAGCTCGGCTAATAGCATTTATATTGGAGAAATAAGAGAAAGTCACTCACCGTGTCCTGGGCTCGCCAGACGAACTCCTGATGGAGCGGATCTCCAGAGAGAGATCCTTCCCCACTGGCAGTCAGCTCTTAAATGGGTCTAGGAGAGGTGGAGCCAGGCTCCACCCCTTCCTGC
>NW_011227123.1:0-543 GCF_000146605.3 Meleagris gallopavo | reverse complement strand
TTAGCACCCCGAGCCGGCCTCCTGCTTAGCAGAGAAGGTGTTAAAATCCAACCACGCAGAGCCTCCCCCCCACTTTTCTTTCCCCCTGAACCCCCCCCTCCCTTCCCACTCCCCCCCCAAACAAATCGTGCATTGGGTCACCTGCTCCAGGCTGCAGAACAGCACAGATTTCCCCTTTTTCCACACACAGTCCCTCCCTCCCCAAAAAATAATTACACAGCAGCAACCCAGAAAGGAAAGCAGCAGCCAAGCAGCTGCTCCCGGTGCCAACCGAGTTCAGCTGCAGAGCCTCCAAAACTCCCAAATATTTTGTGTGGCCTTTCCTCTTACAAATTAATTTGCTTCCAGACGGCAGCCAGCTCCTTCTGTACCTGACGGCTCCGAATGGCTGAACTCGTCCAAAAAGATTTAAAAGGAGGAGAAACAGAGACGCTGTACATGCTCCTGGTATTACTGAACCAGAGCGATTTCTTTCTTCTTTAAACTCTGGTTTCAACTTTTAAAATAAGCCATTTTTATTACCCTTCTCCCCTCCACCTCCCC
>NW_011227122.1:0-419 GCF_000146605.3 Meleagris gallopavo | reverse complement strand
GCATATAATATTATTGGTTTTCTTTTACCAGGTGGTCATGAGAATTTTGCCAAAATGATTGATGAGGCAGAAGTGCTGGAGTTCCCTATGGTGGTGAAGAACACGCGGGTCACCGAGGTGGGTCTGAGATCAGAGGTGAAGGCAGGGAGTACTCTGAGCAGAGCTTGAGATTTTGTGTTGTCAAGGAGTAATAGTTTAAGAAGGTTTTCTATTAGGTGTTGAACTTCTTTTGCAGTACTTGTAAATTCTTCTAGTCTCCAAATTCTGAATGTTGAGTAGGCAGTAGGCAATACTGGGAAATAGTTTTAATAGAACATGATCTTGAAATACCAGGGAGGGTAAGGGTTCGAAGTTAATAGTACATTAGTTACTTTGGAGCGCTTTGAACTGGAATAATGGAAGGCCTAGCTCCAGGGATA
>NW_011227121.1:0-441 GCF_000146605.3 Meleagris gallopavo | reverse complement strand
CCTCCATGGAGGACCTTCAAACTACATTTGCGAGTTAGGCATGAGAGAAGCAATATATGAAGACTCGTAGGATAGCCCGGTGTCATTGGTTTTATTATTTTTTTTGTTTCGGTTTGGTTCTCAGTATTCCGCATCAATACATCATGTAGTATACTGGGAGTTAAAGTGTTAATGCTCCAATCCAGGCACCTATCCCCTATACGTTACAGAAGTCATGGGATCTGGCCCTTCCGGGTGGGGCCGTCTCTTACTGCCTGGCAGTGGGTGCTGGAGGGTGCTTTCCTGGCCGTTCCAAGCTTTTCAGGTTTGAATCGGTATCGGGAACTCTCTCTCTCTCCTGTTTTATTTGATTTATTAGTCTCAATTTCAATCAGATTGTATTATATTGTGTTATCTTGCATTCCGATATCAAAATTAGTAAAATAAGTTTTCCTCCATAGG
>NW_011227120.1:0-377 GCF_000146605.3 Meleagris gallopavo | reverse complement strand
ACTTCCCCATGCTACGCGCATTAGTATACAGGCACTTAAGAGAACGCAGCACTCCCCCACCCATCTCCAAGCCTTTGAACTCCACTGTCTCCACCCATCAAGTTCTGTTTGGAGCCTCGAACTGCCCCTCAGTCCCAGCGGTCCTCATTTTGTCCCCTTCCCCTTCATACCTAGTTTAAACACCTGTCAGTAAGTCCCACTAGTTCCTCGGCTAGAACCCTCTTTCCCCATGGAGACAGGCTGCTTCCATTTGCAGCCATCATGCCAGGTGCCGAGTAAATTGCCCCATGATCAAAAAAACAAACTCCTGAATTTGCACCAACTCCTAAGCCATTTAGTTCAAGAGATGGGTTTTAGGCTCATCCCAGTATCGTTTT
>NW_011227119.1:0-703 GCF_000146605.3 Meleagris gallopavo | reverse complement strand
GGGCTATGTGCTAATTGCATCCATGCGGTGGGTGTTTTTTAAGGGCATTGTGTGCATCCTTGTTGTGTTTTAAATTATGTTCTGCGTCTCTTCTGATTCATTTGCAGCCTGATGGAGTTGAAGGATTGCCTGGGCTCCTCCAGTCAGTGGTGTGAGATGTGTCCAGCAGGTAATGAACATCATGCACCCCATGTTGGTGCGCTGCTTGTATGCAGGTAGGTTTGCGATGTGATCCGACTCCCCCATGCTGACCATCCACAGCTAGATCAAGTTGCTCAGAGTCTGACCCATGCTCACCTTGAAAGGCAACCTGTGCCACTGCATCAGCACCTCACTGTACAAGACATTTTCCTTAGATTTCACCTCCATTTTCCCTTGTTCTTTCCTTTAGGTATTGAAAGGCTGTTACCAGGTTCCCTTGGAGCCTTCACTTCTCCAGGAGGCTGAACAGCCCAGCTCTCCTTGCTTACAGGAGAGGGGTTCCATCCTTCGGGTCGTGTTTGTGGCTGTACTCTGGATGCACTCGCACAGCTCCATGTCTCCCTGCACTGAGGACTCCACATCTGGACGCAGCACTGCAGGTGAGGCCTGACCAGCGCAGAGCAGAGGGATGGGGATCTCCTCCCTTCGCCCGCTGACTGCGCATCTTTGGATGCAGCCCAGGATACGGTTGGCTTTCTGGGCTGGAAGGGCCCACTGCTGG
>NW_011227118.1:0-519 GCF_000146605.3 Meleagris gallopavo | reverse complement strand
ATTAATTGATTAATTTATTGTAGTTGTTGTTCGGTTGGGTTTTTTTTGTCACCGTGCTAACAATGAGACTTGGTAGTATCAGAATGTATCTGATAAGGGGAAAGGTATTTTTTGAGAACTTCTCTTAGTTCTTAGTCCTATCTGCTTGGACAACACTGAACTCCCTTGACACCAACTTTCTTGCAAAAGAGGAAAATGAGTAATGTCATTAACCTCCTCCTACCCGATTACTTCCTGGATGTTGGCATGCCCCAGCTGATTAAGTATCCATCTATATGTTAGGTATGAATTGTCTTCTGCTGTGGTTGTAGGTCTTTCAGGTTGCAGCCTATGAAGAAGAGGCTCATGTAGCATTTGCAGTGCTGGATGCAGTTGAAGGCAAAACTGAAGACGCTTTCCGAGCATTTGAAGCTATGAAGCACATGGTTTCATACCAGAACCTTGCCGAGGCTGGTTCCTAACTTGTGTTACCCAAATGCTTTTTCGTTCCTTGCATTCCAACTGATTCTTATTCATCCA
>NW_011227117.1:0-483 GCF_000146605.3 Meleagris gallopavo | reverse complement strand
CTGTTTAACACGCTCGCTGAGGTGCTCTGGGCTTGGTGTCGGATGTCCCTCGTGCTCACGTTGCTTTCACCGGGTGTTCTTTCTTCCCCCGTCTTCAGGTCTCCCCAGTGCTGACGGGCTCTCAGAGCCATGTCCCAATGTCGTCTTCTTTTCTGTTTGGATTCAACAGCATTTTCTACCCCTTTGATCGGTTTTTCTTCTGTTTTTTCCATGTTGCCCGTTGGCGCTTTGTTGGAGTTTCCCGGATCCAAATGCACTCTTCTGACCACGTGTGATGCCAAAAGATGAGGTAGGCTCCCAAACAGGCTTGTGCTGAGTGCTGTCCATGAATTGGAATTTCTAGTATCACCAGTTTGTGTTTCTAACCGACGTTGTTCAGTCCTGCATGTGAAGCTTTCTTCTTTCTTTCTTTCTAGGATTGGCGCCTCCACCACCACATGCTGTAGGCGTTTTGGGCTGCCTGAGTTGCCGCGTTGAACGTGT
>NW_011227116.1:0-689 GCF_000146605.3 Meleagris gallopavo | reverse complement strand
GTCCCTATTATCAGAGCCAGAGGAGGTTCTCCTCTATGTGCACCTGACGGCGAGATTGATACACGAAGGGCAGATGTTGGCCCGTCCAGTTTATTACGAATGCTGGTCATGTGGGGAGATGGGGAAGGGAAGACGGGCGATAGAAAAGATGGTTCAGATGTGGATCTTCAGATGTGGATCTTCAGTGATGGGTCGTCGAGGGTTGTTGTTCACTTGACGACAACACAAACTTGTTTATAAGTCCAAAGGAGGCTGAGTCAGCTCAGTCAGCGTGGGCAGGACTGGACAGGACATCCCCCCGCCTTTGGGGGGAGCCCCGCTTTGATTTTTGGTGGCAGACTCAGCAAGGATCTAGTCCTCCTGTGCACCAGTGGCACAGCAGCAGAGGTGCGCTCCTGGGGCAGGCTGGTCTCGGAGCTGGAGGGAGCTTTCAGCGCGCCCTGTTGTTCTTCCTCGCCACTTGGAGGCCGCGCTGCCTGTGCTGGAGCCAGCTCTGATGCTTCTCCCTTCTTTTCTTGGGGCTCCTTTTGGGCAGAAGACACCCCTGGGATCGCTGGCAGCTGACTGAAAGGGCAGAGTGGGAGAGGTCTGCCTCTACACAGAGTGGGTGACAGCTTTGGGGCCGTATCTTGCAACCCCGAGCCAGGACCCTCGGCTGCAAGGCAGCCTTCCCCACGCACAGCTCTCGG
>NW_011227115.1:0-342 GCF_000146605.3 Meleagris gallopavo | reverse complement strand
AGGGTGTGGGAAACCTGAGGGAGAGTCCTTTTCACTGAAGACAGAAGTAAAGAAGGCATTCAGTATCTCTGCCTTCTCAGCACTCCCCCGTTACCACGAACCCCCCTTCACTTAGTAAGGGGCCCACATTCTCTCTAGTTTTCCTTTTGCTGTTAACATACTTGAAGAAGCCTTTTTTATTATCCTTTATCACTTTAGCCAGATTCAATTCCAGGCGGGCTTTAGCCTTCCTCGTTGCATCCCTGCAGGCCCTGACTACATTCTTATATTCTTCCCAAGTGGTCAGACCCTTTTTCCACATTTCATGGACCTTCTTTCCTTTGAGCTTGCGCATGAGCTCCT
>NW_011227114.1:0-671 GCF_000146605.3 Meleagris gallopavo | reverse complement strand
GGGGAAGGGAAGACGGGCGATAGAAAGATGGTTCAGATGTGGATCTTGAGATGTCGATCTTCAGTGATGGGTCGTCGAGGGTTGTTGTTCACTTGACGACAACACAAACTTGTTTATAAGTCCAAAGGAGGCTGAGTCAGCTCTCTTTGAGGGTCAGCTTGTGGCTTTAGGATCTCAGCAGAAACTCCTTGGTTCCCCATCTTCCGGGCCTTGCCAGCAGATAAGATGGAGCAGAGAGGTGCCACCCGCATCCTGGTTTGCACGAGCTACGATGGTGTCCTTCCCGACTTCTGCCATACCAAGCTGGAGTTTCTGCTCACAGGCCAGATATTCTGCCAGTAAACACTGCTGAGCACCCTCTTCCAAAGGCAAGCGGCTCCAAAGCAATGCTTTGAAATGTCAAGTTGCCCACAAATTGATGTTGATTGCCACACGGGCACTTCTCCTGTCTAAGTCAGAGGCTCCTTGCAAGAAGTGCCTCAGGAAGCCAACTTGGAGCCAGCAACAAAGAAGGGCTCAGGCAGGCACCCAGGAATGGCACAGACAGGAACTGCCAACCTGTTTGTGAGCCTCAGGTGGGGCTCTGCTTCTCCTGGGCACCCCACGCCCTGGTCAGCGTGGGCAGGACTGGACAGGACATCCCCCGCCTTTGGGGAGCCCCGCTTTGATTT
>NW_011227113.1:0-305 GCF_000146605.3 Meleagris gallopavo | reverse complement strand
TGTTTTACTGCAACAACCAAACACTACTGGTATTTATCATTCCCCAAAAAATCTTTGTGACAAGTTTTATTAAAATGTACACACACACACACACACACACACACACACACCATGGAGTTTGCTCCAACTCCAGTGGTTTGAAAACAAACAACCAAACAGGAAGGCCCTGCAGTTTCTGAATGATTACTGTTCTTTATTTATAATCATTCAAGATTTAACCAGAGAAAGATACCCTACACCTCAGTGCCTTTCACTCCAAATGATTCTTTTATAGGAGTTACTTGGACAAGCAGTCAGGAAAGTGT
>NW_011227112.1:0-353 GCF_000146605.3 Meleagris gallopavo | reverse complement strand
CCCGGGCTGAGCCTCAGGGCTGCTTCTGGGCAGCTCCCTTCACATCTGCTCCACAGAAGGTGCCGCTGAGGCTCTCCTTTCAGGCCAGCTCCGGCCTTGCCTCTTGGACCAGGTGGGACAACATGTCTTCAACAAGGCACTGTTGTAAAAGAGCTGCTTTTAAAATGCAAAGCAGATGAGTTGCCACTGCTTTGAGATAGGAGGACTAAGGCATTTAACTGCAAATGATAAACACAGATATCAAAAGGGCTCTCATTCTGCTTAGGCTGACCACTGCTTTGTGATGCAACACCATTAAGTCAGAACCACCACGCTGTGATGATTTTGCTCTCTGGGAACAGAACAGCGTAAGG
>NW_011227111.1:0-472 GCF_000146605.3 Meleagris gallopavo | reverse complement strand
TTACAGTGCAGAGTCATCGTTATTTCCTCTTCATTAGCTGCTGATATATAATGCATCTTAATAATCTTACCATTTCCTTTTTTTTTAATTAAAAGAAAACCAAGAGTTTATTTCTCTCATTAACATAACAAAGGCAAAAGGAATATGATTAATGCATGCCATCTAAACTGTATGCTTTAAACATGAAAAACAATGCACCATCTCAGCCTAACGTGCATTCACAGACTCTAAAATACACTTGTCAATGTTAACAACTGCACCCAAACAAAATGGCGCTGTAGAAAGAAGCAACAGAAAAATAAGCCACTCTCTTCTCACTATCTTTTGAGATCACAATTCCTTATTCCATTTATTTGAAAAGACAGAGACCACGAAGCCTCCCAGGATGCTTCAATATCATTCCAGGCATGATGGAGCCTGGCAGACAGAGAGCACATGGATGCACCTCCTACAGGCACTGCAGTGAGAGCCC
>NW_011227110.1:0-445 GCF_000146605.3 Meleagris gallopavo | reverse complement strand
GTGAAACACAGAGTTAGTACCAGAAGAGAAATAGACATATTATTCCAAATCTGCAAGAACAGATGAAAGCTCAAACGCCTTTGACCAAATTTAAAGTAATGATTCGCAGAATCATAGAGTCATAGAGTCATAGGATTGCCAGGTTGAAAGAGACCTCAAGGATCATGAAGCTCCAACCCCCCTGATGCATGCAGGGCCACCAACCTCCACATTTAATATTAGACCAGGCTGCCCAGGGCCCTTCCAATCTGGCCTTGAACACCTCCAGGGACAGGGCATCCACAATGTCTCTGGGCAGCCTGTTCCAGTGCCTCACCACTCTCTTGGTGAAAAACTTCCCCCTGGTATCCAACCTAAATCTTCCCTCCTTCAGTTTAAAACCATTTCCCCTTATCCTACCATTATCTACCCTTGTAAAAGGTTGACTCCCCTCTTGTTTGTAGGC
>NW_011227109.1:0-470 GCF_000146605.3 Meleagris gallopavo | reverse complement strand
CTGTCCAAAGAAATTCTTCGCGTATAGTCAACAGTTCTGTCCTCGTCTTCAATTCATCTGGCACAATCTAAATAACTTACATTCCACTTCTGTACCTCCAAGATCGGAGGTATAAACATGAAGGGAAACATTAAATAAACATTTAGGCAGATTTTAAACACAAATTTAATAAAAATTTTCTACATAAAAAATGTTGAAAGATGAGACTGGCCAGAATGTGTGGTTGCAGAAGTTGTAAGTGCTGTATGAGGGACTTGTGTTCCTATGAATGCCAGAGGCATACCTCATAAATAATGAAGGGACCATGCCCTCACAGAAATGATAAAATGTGGTAGATGATGGAATGTGCTCTTCCATGCTGAGGTATTTCCACTTCTGGAGTAGGAGCTGAGTGTATCAGCTACCAGTCTAGACAAAAGCCTCTTATTCTACTATGCCCCAGTGTGTGAACTTACTGATATGGTTTCATG
>NW_011227108.1:0-373 GCF_000146605.3 Meleagris gallopavo | reverse complement strand
AAAGGACTGAGCGTAGTCCTGCTCCATAAGGCCTGGGAGTACTGGTGGGTGGGAGCTGGACACAAGCCAGCAATGGGCCCTCCAGCCCAGAAAGCCAACCGTATCCTGGGCTGCATCCAAAGATGCGCAGTCAGCGGGCCAAGGGAGGAGATCCCCATCCCTCTGCTCTGCGCTGGTCAGGCCTCACCTGCAGTGCTGCGTCCAGATGTGGAGTCCTCAGTGCAGGGAGACATGGAGCTGTGCGAGTGCATCCAGAGTACAGCCACAAACGCGAACCCAAGGATGGAACCCCTCTCCTGTAAGCAAGGAGAGCTGGGCTGTTCAGCCTCCTGGAGAAGTGAAGGCTCCAAGGGAACCTGGTAACAGCCTTCAA
>NW_011227107.1:0-495 GCF_000146605.3 Meleagris gallopavo | reverse complement strand
CTTTCAGGGCTGTGATCTTGGCTTTTTGGGGGATGGCAAGTGCACTGAAGGGCTGCTAGGTGTAAGAGCAGCATGTGAATCTGGAGACTGCTTCCTTTGGGGTGTGGGGTGAGCCCTTAGAATGGGGTGAGTGATTCCTGCTTTCTTTCAGAGCTGTGAGCTCTGCTTTTCTGGAGGATCTCAAGCTGGATGGCTGTAATTAATAGGGCTATGTGCTAATTGCATCCATGCGGTGGGTGTTTTTTAAGGGCATTGTGTGCATCCTTGTTGTGTTTTAAATTATGTTCTGCGTCTCTTCTGATTTCATTTTGCAGCCTGATGGAGTTGAAGGATTGCCTGGGCTCCTCCAGTCAGTGGTGTGAGATGTGTCCAGCAGGTAATGAACATCATGCACCCCATGTTGGTGCGCTGCTTGTATGCAGGTAGGTTTGCGATGTGGATCCGACTCCCCCACTGCTGACCATCCACAGCTAGATCAAGTTGCTCAGAGTCTGA
>NW_011227106.1:0-509 GCF_000146605.3 Meleagris gallopavo | reverse complement strand
ACAGGTTGGCCATGAGCCAGCAGTGTGCCCTCGTGGCCAAAAGGCCAATGGCGTTCTGGGGTGCATTAAGAAGAGCGTGTCCAGCAGGTCGAGGGAGGTGATCCTCCCCTCTACTCTGCCCTGGTAAGGCCTCATCTGGAGTACTGTGTCCAGTTCTGGGCTCCCCAGTACAAAAAGACAGGGATCTCTTGGAAAGAGTCCAGCGGAGGGCCACAAAGATGGTGAAGGGCCTGGAGCATCTCCCCTATGAAGAAAGGCTAAGTGAACTGGGTCTGTTTAGCCTTGAGAAAGACGACTGAGAGGGACCTGATCCAGGTTTATAAATATCTGAGGTGTGGCGGCCATAGTGGTGAGGCCAGTCTCTTTTCAGTGGTACGTGGAGACAGGACGAGGGGAAATGGACATAAGCTGCAGCACAGGAAGTTTCGCACGAATGTGCGTAAGAACTTCTTCACGGTGAGGGTGACGGAGCACTGGAACAGGCTGCCCAGGGAGGTTGTGGAGTCTCC
>NW_011227105.1:0-525 GCF_000146605.3 Meleagris gallopavo | reverse complement strand
ACACAAGCACTGAATGGTATTCCAGGCTTGATCTAAAAATGCAAGTCCCTTTCTATTTCCCAGATTACTTTCCATTGCTGCACGTAATTTAATGTGGATAGGCCTTGGCATATTAATGGCCTCCTTTAATTTCTAGTGGCTAAATTTTCTTTGCCTAGCATAAAGTCTGAATAGCACAAAACCAAACAGGAATAAATTTTTTAAACCATACCCCATGTAAGTGCTGGCTGCAGCTCTGATTGGAATCTGACACTTTCAGAAGAAAGGGATATCATTAAGAGACTTCTCAATATTGACCCCTTCAGAACATTTGCAGTAGGTGTTCTTCACTTCTGACATTCTCCAAGCACAGTCCAGGACAGTCCAACCTTCGTAGTCCATGCATAATGTCACCTGTTTTGGTGGCACCTGACTTTGTATCAATTTTAATACGAGTTTCTCTGTCTTTTTCTTTTTCCTCTTGACTGCCTCTGGTTTCTTGATAATGCATCTCTTTCCTTGATGCGTTTTCTTCCCTGCAGTTTC
>NW_011227104.1:0-471 GCF_000146605.3 Meleagris gallopavo | reverse complement strand
TTCACATGCGTGGGTGACCTGTGCAACAGCATCCTGGATCCAGACCGCGTTTCTATATCACGTCTCATCCTCGGTGGCCTGAGGTGTCATGGGCACACCGAGATGGAAAGCATTCCCTCTTGGGGCTGTCGAGGCACTATAGAAGTTTGCCAAGCAAAGTTGTGGATGCCCGTCCCTGGGAGCGTTCAAGGCCAGGCTAGAGGGAGCTCTGGGCAGGCTGACTCAGCGGGTGGTATCCCTGCCCGCGGCAGTGGGTTGGAGGTGAAAATTCTTTGACGTCCCTTCCTACCCCAGCCATTCCATGAGTCCGTGTTTCTATGATGTAAGCACCGGCCCCAGCAACCCTGGTGCAGCGCATCACAAGAGGGGCGGGGAGCCTCCACCCAGCTTCACGGGGCCGTGAGGTCACAATGTCCCACTGCGATGCTGTCCCATGACACAGGCATTGCTCTGCGCCTGCCCCAACTGCAA
>NW_011227103.1:0-395 GCF_000146605.3 Meleagris gallopavo | reverse complement strand
GGAAGCCTTTATCACCAATCACAGAGAAAGTGGCTCGGCCAGATCCCTCCAGTGTTTCTTCAGGCAGAGTCAGGGAGAATTCTTCAGAGACTGTGTTATCTAAGGAAGGGAAAAGCCAGAAATTTACTCACTAGAAAATTATCTCACTCAATCGAGACAACCCGAAGGGGACCCCATGAGACTGAGTATGAAATTCAGTCACATAAGCTGAGATCTGAAATATTTGCCTCATAAAGAAATGTTGCCAGGCAGAAGATAGATATGAAGAAACTACAGTTGTTCTCTCAGGTATGGCACAGGTGCTTGTTCTTGGACAATTCCCCCACCTCTGGGTACCTGCAGTAGCTCCATCCCTTCCATCCTGATAGCAGTCAGTGAACTATGTTCCATACCTG
>NW_011227102.1:0-505 GCF_000146605.3 Meleagris gallopavo | reverse complement strand
TGATCGAGACATTACTCATTTAAGATTTGCAGTGCATCTGCCAATCTAGATAAACTGAACTTACTTTCATGCCAAATCAGGAATCAGTTCAAAGAGAAGAAAAATAACATAAGATTAGTAAGCTTTTTTTTTTTTAACAAAACAAAACAAAAAACAATCTGTGTTTGAAGGAAACTAAGTTAGCATGAACAAATAGAAAAGAGGTACTTGCACCCTCAATCAAGTGGAAGAAGCAAAGCATGAAGAAACAGATTCATAATAACAAGGTAATCTCATACTGCTGTATGACAAAACTGCCCTCTGTACAACAGCTTACAAAGCTGGTATGAACACACTGCGTTGTTTCCCATGACAAAATTAGAAGCGTGCAGTGAAGTCAATATCCTTAAAACAAAACATCTGTCAGAACCACAACTGCAGAGAACAAATACAATGCAACACACTGGTTTTCAGGAATAACATATAGAATAGTGCAGAACTCTAGGAATTAGTAAGACAGAAGCAA
>NW_011227101.1:0-588 GCF_000146605.3 Meleagris gallopavo | reverse complement strand
GAATGCACTAGGCCTAGCTGTGAATACGACGTCTCTGCCTTCATTTCGAGCGGCAATCTTTTTGGTGTTGTTCTCCATGGCTACGCTTGTGCATGCTCGGAGGAAAAGAGTGGAGAGCAAAACCCTCTCTAATAAGGGCTGTTGGAAGTTCGGGAGCGACATTTGTTTCGCTCCCAGGGAGAGAGAGCGTGACAGAAAGTGGGGAGCGATCCTTTCTGGCCTGCGGAGAAAAACCTCCCTACGGAGGTAGTGCAGGAGGCTGAATTCGCACGTTCTCGGCATCGGAATTGCACTGCTTCGCTCTCATGCGTAGAAAGCGGCACTCGCGCTGAACCGCTCCGGAGAGTTTGCCGACGCTGGTCGAGAAATCGCGCTTCTCCCCGAGTGCCGCTTTCAGCCGTCAGCAGCGCTCTCGTGTTTCTCACTTGCCGAGAACGGGCGACTTGTGCCTGCTGCTTTCTCCGACGCGCGAGCGGTCTCGCGTCCGCACGTCGGAGAGGACGTCGGTTTCGCTACTTCGCCTTGGGTACATGCAGAATGCACTAGGCCTAGCTGTGAATACGACGTGTCTGCCTTCATTTCGAGCGG
>NW_011227100.1:0-409 GCF_000146605.3 Meleagris gallopavo | reverse complement strand
ATGGGTGCATAGGTACAATAACATGGCTGTAGCATAGGCAAGGCTTGTTTATAGACTTATGTGATGCTTTTAATCTGTGGAGAGAATAAAGCAAAATCTTACTTCAGCCCAGCTTAGCTAGATATGCTTAAGACTGGGAGAAATCAGACCTGAATGTCAATAAATATGAAGATGTGGGAGACACGTGAATCAGAATCATAGAATCACTCAGGTTGGAAAAGACCTTCAAGATCATCAGGTCCAACCACAATCTAACCATACTACCCTAACTCTAACAACCTCCACTAAATCATGTCCCTGAGCACCACATCCAAACATTTTTTAAACACATCCAGGGAAGGTGACTCAACCACCTCCTTAGGGAGCCTATTCCACTGCTTAACAACCCTTTCTGTAAAGAAGTTTTATC
>NW_011227099.1:0-452 GCF_000146605.3 Meleagris gallopavo | reverse complement strand
GGACTTTGGGCAGGAGGAGGGCTGTCAGCAGCCAGGGCGGGATGTGGGTCCCCTGGGGCAGCAGCCACAGCCTGTGTCCCACGTGCACAGTGACCCTGGGCCTCAACAAAATAATTTTAAAAAGTCAGATGGACTCTGTTATAGAAGCTAGTTACGTGAAAGCAAATCTGGCTGCAGGAAAATCAAAACCATTTCCCGAGGGTGACTTTGTTAAGCACAGTATGGCAAACACAACAGGCATAATGTGTCCTGATTTAAAAAAACAATCTGCAGAGATGCTACTCTGGACCAGAAGTCATGCAGCAGCTCATGGAATCTTTGTGAATCCATAATTGTGATCGCTTATTGATTGAGTGCAACCACAAAAGACTTGGAGCGCCGAGCTGGGGGCACTCGGAACGCTGCCCTGTGACGCCGCGCACTGCAGCCGCTGCCTCCTCTTCCTCTCAGTC
>NW_011227098.1:0-515 GCF_000146605.3 Meleagris gallopavo | reverse complement strand
AAGGGCTGCTAGGTGTAAGAGCAGCATGTGAATCTGGAGACTGCTTCCTTTGGGTGTGGGGTGAGCCCTTAGAATGGGTGAGTGATTCCTGCTTGATTTCAGAGCTGTGAGCTCTGCTTTTCTGAGGATCTCAAGCTGGATGGCTGTCATTAATAGGGCTATGTGCTAATTGCATCCATGCGGTGGGTGTTTTTTAAGGGCATTGTGTGCATCCTTGTTGTGTTTTAAATTATGTTCTGCGTCTCTTCTGATTTCATTTTGCAGCCTGATGGAGTTGAAGGATTGCCTGGGCTCCTCCAGTCAGTGGTGTGAGATGTGTCCAGCAGGTAATGAACCTCATGCACCCCATGTTGGTGCGCTGCTTGTATGCAGGTAGGTTTGCGATGTGATCCGACTCCCCCATGCTGACCATCCACAGCTAGATCAAGTTGCTCAGAGTCTGACCCATGCTCACCTTGAAAAGGCAACCTGTGCCACTGCATCAGCACCCTCACTGTACAAGACATTTTCCTTAG
>NW_011227097.1:0-574 GCF_000146605.3 Meleagris gallopavo | reverse complement strand
CTTATAACAGTTCGTTATCACTGGCAGTCCTAGTATTTCAGACTCAGTTTTAATGCAGGGATAGCGCAGGATCAGCCACTTGAATAAATGGTACTCGTCACTAGTGAGCTTGTCTCCTGAAATAACCCTGCTCTGCTGTACTGTCACTTCCATATCAGGAAAAGAAAACAGACTGCTTAATTTCTCTTCTAGCTCTGAAGACTTTCTACCTTTCTAGTCTTATTAAACAGGCCTCAGTTTTCTTATCTAAAAAATGAATCTTCTGTGCTTTTAAAGCTTGATCAGGTGCTTTTGGTCAGTGGAAATCTCCTCATTTACTGCAGTGGCCTTTCATTTAGCCTCCATATCCTTTCACCTCCTTTACCACTGAAGTTCTTTGGTTTTAGATTTTTCATGAGAAAATGGTATTTTTTTTTTACCTAGTCATCTCATGCATAATGAATCTCCATCCCTCCCACTGGAATAAGCAGGCTAGATCCTTGACGAGCCGAAGTCAATAGCAGATTCTACCTTACCATCCCTAGGTACAGCATGTGAACTTTGGGACATTGAGTCTTGGGGAGGAGGTGTGATG
>NW_011227096.1:0-455 GCF_000146605.3 Meleagris gallopavo | reverse complement strand
ACCTGGAAAATGTAAGGGAACCAAGTAAAGAAGTAAAATTTTAGACATTTGGTTAATACTAATGCAGTGATTCCTCCAGATACTTTATGGAAAATTGTAGAGCTCAATCAAGGAAGGAATTACAACAGTTAATGGGAACTTTAGGGTATTAGAGGAAACGTACCTGGATTTTCTATCATTTACTGTCTATTATACTCACTCCTACGGAAAGGCAAGCCATGGGAGTGGAAATTAGAACATAGAGAGGCAGTTAAAACTCTAACTGAAGAGTTAAAAAATGTATCAGTCACTAGGCCAACACATCCCTTCAACACTGCTATAGCTGAATGGGGTTTTGTTGAACATGCTACTTACTGTTCCAAACTGGCCCCAGAGGGCCAAAAAGGTCTTGACTGTTTTGTTCAATCACATTTAAAGAAACAGAACAACAACATTCTGAATGGGAAAAAGATTTC
>NW_011227095.1:0-321 GCF_000146605.3 Meleagris gallopavo | reverse complement strand
ATTCTTCTTCTTCCTCCTCTTCTCTTCTCTTTTTTTTATCCCCACTGCCACACACTCAAGGTCTTTGCGGCAATTTCAATAACATCCAGACTGACGATTTCAGAACAGCCACTGGAGCTGTAGAAGATTCAGCTGCCGCTTTTGGTAATTCTTGGAAAACCAGAGCCAGCTGTTTTGATGTCGAGGACAGCTTTGAAGATCCTTGTTCAAACAGCGTGGATAAAGGTAGCAGGCTTTTCATCCCTGAGTTATCAGTGCTAAATAATTTTCATGTGATGAATAACTGAAAAAGCTTTAGAAGTCTCACAAACATCAACTGTC
>NW_011227094.1:0-487 GCF_000146605.3 Meleagris gallopavo | reverse complement strand
TCTTTTCCAACCTTAGCATTTGGGTGCGATCGGCAGGCTGCTATTTCCAGGAGCCTCGCTCACCTGCTGCAATAGCAGTCTGGGCTTTCCTCTTCAGCACACTGGAAAGGAAAGCTTCCCACAAGCTTCCCACAGATCTTTAAGATGACAAATAAAAACAGCAATCACATTTTACAGCACTGAAAGTGGACTCCATGGCATGCTTATCTGCAGAAGCTTGAGCTTGCAGGCTTGCTCCTTCCTTGTGAGTGCAGTATTTGCATGCAGGCTTCATTTGCTATAGATATGTTCATGCTTTACAGCTGAGTGGAGTCCAAACAGACAATACTTCTACGTACAGGCAAATGTTTGCATAAAACACTTGCAGCTGTATATGCTTTTACTATCTTCATAATGTTATGGTCATTATTTTGGTGATTTGTTTTTTTCTTTTTTTCCCCCGAAGCTTTTTTGGAGGGGATAATTGGTAACAACTACAGAAATTATA
>NW_011227093.1:0-523 GCF_000146605.3 Meleagris gallopavo | reverse complement strand
CACAAAGGCAATCTCAGAGATTCAAAAAGTATTTGTTGATCATACTTCAATCCTGAGATACAAGTGAAGAAATTGCTGCCCACTTGAGCTAAAGATGTTGTATTCTGCTGGTGGTGCTAATAGTACATATTTTTTTCAGCATTCTTTGTAAAGAAAAAGACCAGAAACAAAGAAAGCCAGCTATTTTATTTCTACTATGATTTATTTTATGCAGAATAGCACATTTTAACAAAACGTAAGAGTTTTTCAATATAACAAAATGCTTCTGTGTAAGCCATTTATATGTTTTAGCTAGAGTGATAAACCATGAAAGTTTTATCCTGGTTAAGGTAACTAGAAGGATTGGTTATGAAATTCCCCAGCACCTCAGATAAGATTACTCCACTCGACTTTTCTGTTAAGGAGTCTGATTTAACTTGTGAAAAGAGAATTTTGACTTTTTCGTTGTTGTTGTTTTTTTACTTTTTTTAACATTCATTCTCCTTGAGAACATAGCTTAGAGAACTACACAACTACTGCATTA
>NW_011227092.1:0-423 GCF_000146605.3 Meleagris gallopavo | reverse complement strand
ATAAAAAACACAAATTCCTCCTCCAGTGTGCAATCAAATTAAGTTCATTTATGAGTTTAGGTGAAAAAAGACTTCTGCTGGTCTCGGTAACACAGCTACAAAAGCACTGTACAGGATATTCGCAGATATGGCGTTAAGCCAAAGTTTGGAACAGAACACTTCCTTTGTTGATTCTGCTTTTGTTGATGTACATTACCATAGCTTTGATTATGGCAGTAAGGGTTTCCCTGGGCCATCGGTCAGAGTGCAGAGCGTCCAGCTCCTTCGAAGCGTCCGTCCGCTCACACGTACAACCAGCCTGGCTGAGTAAACTACGCTGAGCTGAAATAGAACAGAAATCAGAAGAAAATAATTGCATCTTAGTAATTGCATCTGGGACTAAGAGTGGATCCAGCTGTGCTGAGGAACCTTACCGTCTGTGGT
>NW_011227091.1:0-435 GCF_000146605.3 Meleagris gallopavo | reverse complement strand
ATCTTATCCTCTTACGTTCCTTTTTTTTCTTTTTTTCCCACATCCTCAGGAATACACAGGAAAGTATGGAACCCAGGAAGATGAAGTGGATGAGTTTCTGGGCCGGGCCATTGATGCCAGAAGTATTGACCGATTACGCTCTGAGCACGTGCGCAAGTTTCTCTTAACATTCAGGGAGCCTGACCTGGAGAAAAAAGGTAAATGTCTTGCCACCTAGGGAGCCATAAGTGCTACTAAGGTTCATTAGTCTTTCTTTGGGAACCCATTTTAAGCAACAGGTAGAGTTCTCACTCACACAGATCTGGGAGAGGAGAGTAGCAGACCCAAGAGTCCTGAATAGCTGATAATGTTCAGATATCTTTGTGCTGTGAGGCAAAGATCTTTTCAATTTCTCTGTCTATTAAATAGAGACAAAATCTTCTCTGGACTGTAACA
>NW_011227090.1:0-393 GCF_000146605.3 Meleagris gallopavo | reverse complement strand
TCTGTGCATAACTCAGCACAACAGTACCTGTTCTGCAAGCTCCAGAACCAGAGGGCTGCTGGAGAAGTAGTATATGTGATGTAGTAGTAAAATCTCCCATCTCCAAGATGTACTGGTTCTTCTCTACATGAGGAAATCCTCATTAGCAGTAGCTTGTACATTTTCAGAAGCACAAACCTGTTCTGCATTTACCATACAATGTACAAGCACATCTGTCTGACATTTCCAAGACTCAAATTTTACCTCTCACACCCAGGAAGCAGAAACCAGCTTCTGATTTATCAGCCAGATCCCATTGGTGAAAGCTGAGAATACACTAAAGGCAAAGGCTACAAGACACCTCCCTCAGTCTTCACACAGACTTTATTGAGGAAAGTTGCTTCCCTTCTTCTG
>NW_011227089.1:0-546 GCF_000146605.3 Meleagris gallopavo | reverse complement strand
CATTTAAGAGTGGCACCGGAACTGCACGTTCACAAGGCTTGGTTTCTGTTGCTATCAGAGAAATTCCAAGCAGTGGTGAACATTTCAGTCTTGCCGTTGTCTCTACTACTGGCTTCCTCTGACATTTACTTCCATTTCTGATAGCTCAGCATGTGCCAACTCTCACAGGACACAGAAACTCGTATCCTCAGAATCAGACCTCATCTGTTCAAGCATCTGACCAGATTCGGTGACAAGACACTGAAGTTTGAGGCACAGTCAAAATAACCATAAGCACATAAGCAAGCAAATTCAGTCTTCTGTATTTTTGTATTGCATTTTTTGCTTGTATTTTTGACTGAAGAAAATATACAGCTGTATTTTAAAACAGTGCACTTTGGTTTTAAGCTATTGATTAACTGCTGAACTCGTAATGTACAAAAACTATCTGCAGAAGTAGCAAACATTCACAGCTGTCAACCATTCTTCCACCCCTCCCCCCAAGCCTTTCCATGCATCTTGTGGAGCAAAGCTCTCCACATTCAGAATGGCAGAAAGTCTCCAACT
>NW_011227088.1:0-367 GCF_000146605.3 Meleagris gallopavo | reverse complement strand
GGAGCCCGTCCAAACGTGGGGCCGTTCTGGCTGATGTCCACCAGAAGCACTTCTAGGGAAGCACCTGTGGAAACCCAACCGTATCATCAACTCTGTCCCTCGCATTTTCAGTCCATAGGAAGGTGGAGCCCCTGAAATACAGCAAGGCGGCCGCAGCTGCCTCTCTGAGCTGGCAGACCCTCAGGACCGGCATCCAGAGCACCGTGTCCCTGCTCTCCGGCTGCCTGCAGAACGGGGAGAACGTTGCCATTGTCCTAAAGGACATCGGCGTGCTCCTCATTGACGGCTTGACGTTCCAAATGAAATTCTTCTTTGACTTCCTGGAGAAGCTGTCAGGGAAGGAGAAATTCAGAAGAGCTACTTCCAA
>NW_011227087.1:0-479 GCF_000146605.3 Meleagris gallopavo | reverse complement strand
CCTGTCAGGTACCAGTGGGCCTCCCGCATGCATGCTATGACTGCACCACGGATGTGGGGCTGATCGCAAGCTCTGCAAGCCTCTGGATTCCAGGAGGCTGCTTCTGCCCTGACTGCTGGGCCGCGTTTCTGGAGGGCAGACGGAGGGAGAGCACCGGGCAGCTCCTTCCCAAAAGCTCTCCCACTTCTGAGCAGTGGCAGAGGGCACGGCAGGACCCGAAGCACCGTCCGTGGACGGGGCAAGCTTCAGCTCTTCCTCCAGCCTTAACACTTCAGCCCTTCCCTTCTCTTCCACGTGCAGGGAGTCCGAATTCCCACCTTCGGTGCCTTCAGCATTGCCTCCGAGCGGGTCGAGGCTGAGGATGGGACTGTGATTTTCCAGTGGCCTGCGTTTCACCTGGCCAGGAACCTTGCGGGCATCCGTAACCTCACGGCTAACAAGGATTACCTGCCAGGTAGGAGGAGGCTGAAACCCTTTCT
>NW_011227086.1:0-587 GCF_000146605.3 Meleagris gallopavo | reverse complement strand
TGCAGCAGCAGCTCTCAGAGAAGCCTCTTCATTTCCGCTCTCCTCTCTTTCTGTCTTTTCTTCTTGCTGTAAAGCAAGAAAAAAGATTAAACTCATTTTTGTCAACAGCAAAATTGTTGCAATGGGTACCACAGAAGCAGATAGCAGCAAAAGACAAAGGAAATTTGGCTAGGAGGCCTCTCAAGGAATATTTCCAGTGGGACATACAGAAGCCCAGTATGTAGTTAATGGGAAAAGATGGGGCTACGCATTCTGGCATGTCCTTGCCTTTGGACTTTGTAGCCTTCAACTCTTTTTGCCTCTACACAGAAGGAAAACGCAAAGCAAACCGTAAGCAAACTCAATGTGATTGATAAGGGAAGCAGCTCACCAGGGCAGCTACCACAGCATCTTCTTTTCTCTTAACTTTGAGGTCCGTAACTGCTTACGTGGTGCTGGGGCAGGTCCAGGGTGTGCTGCTGGAGTTAGCACACTATCTCTGCTCTGTTGCAGAATCCTCTGAACCTTCTCCCCATTGCACTCTACCTTCACTTGTTTCTTGGCAGGCCACAGCTCTGCTTTTTGTTTCTCTTCTTCCAAGTCCTTGC
>NW_011227085.1:0-383 GCF_000146605.3 Meleagris gallopavo | reverse complement strand
GGCCAAGAGAACATGGAAGGAAATGCCAAAGGATGACGGCCCAGACAATACGGCAGGGAACGCCAAAAACTGAAATGCCGACATGAAATGTGGCAACACAAAGCCAAGGGTCATTAGGCCAACAGAATGGGGCAAGGAACACAAAAATAGGAGGACAAGAGAATGTAATAGTGAAAACAGTGCAAGACCAGAGACAAGCAAGACACAGAACAAAGAGGATAGGCAGCCTTCTGGGCACCATGAAGCGCAATTCAGAGCTCTGGGGGGAACCCCTATTGTGCCGGGCTCTGGAATGGGTAAACGCTGGCGGGTGTGCATCGCCCTTACCTGCTGGGCAGACAATGACCAGTCAGCAAAGTGAGGTTCCGGGGCATGCCGGGAAA
>NW_011227084.1:0-610 GCF_000146605.3 Meleagris gallopavo | reverse complement strand
ACCTCAAAATAGTAATTCTTCAGGCTTTACCTTTAATGAGTGATCTGAATATTAATTTTGTAGGCACAGTTATGCCACCCATGACTGACTAAAGGTATTTGGTAGCTGGTCTTTCTTTACTTTACTTTTACAACTAGTTAAAAATTTGCCTTAAAGATGAAATCTGAAATATGCTGACATACAAGCACTCGTGCAAAGAGGATTTAGGGATTATAGATGGCATTCTAAACAAGTATGAGATTAATCACAAGTCGATAAGAAACGAGAGATGAAACTCTAATACTCTTAAAGGGAGTCTTGAGAGTAATAAGCACTGTATATCATTTTTTCATGTATAAGTCAAAACACTCACTGCCTGGATTTGCAAAGAGAACTAACTAAGAGCATGGTTAAAGAGTGTTATGTAGTGTTATGTAACTAATAAAGCACAGGAAGAAACAATTGGTGTTGCAGTTTCAAATAATTACATACAGTGAATGCAATCTCTCATCTGTATAGAAGACTGAGAACAGCAGTCAGATAATGGCATCTTTATACAGAACCCTTTAAATTCTCTGCCTTTACTTGCGTGGAGCTCCAGGACTTAAGACTCAATGTTCCTTTACCTGAC
>NW_011227083.1:0-307 GCF_000146605.3 Meleagris gallopavo | reverse complement strand
TGGGGAGAAATATTTTCTGATGCCCTCTGGCAATGAAGCTGTGAGGTGGGGACATGGTAAGCTTGTAAGTAAATATTCTAAGTGATATCAACAAATAATTAGTTATGGTTCTGACTGGAATATTACTTGTAACAACACAGGACACATTTGCAAAGAACCTCACATCTGAAAGGAAAGAAGAAAAAAAGAAAGAAAAAAGGGAAAAAAAAGAAAAAAGAAAAAGAAAAAGCTCTTCATTTTTTTTGAGTTTTCAAATAATATGATAGCTGTTTCCTACAGGAAGGTAGTAGGAAAGAAATATTTGAGA
>NW_011227082.1:0-422 GCF_000146605.3 Meleagris gallopavo | reverse complement strand
TCTGACTCCAGCATCAGTGTTCTAAACACCTGCTCAGGACACTTAACCTCAGAGCCTAAATGTCCTCTAGACTTGAAGCTGAAGTGTGGGCATATCAGAAGCATTGTGTTTTCAGACATAGCTTGCAATTTTCTTTCCCTTTCTGATCACTGGAATACAGTCCTCCATTAAGTTTCTTAACAGCTGTTTCGTAGTCTTCATAGTCTTTGTCTCAAATGTAGGAAACAAGTGGAAGTTCTCAGCGATGCTCCAAATCCAGAGAAGTCTAAGCCTGTTAAGCCCTTCCGACTCAGAATCCCACCAGGCATACAAAACTTCTGCATGTGTGTTAAGAGCTTTACTCATCAGCAAGCAAGCTTCCCTTTCCTATTTGCATACAGGTGCTTTAATACAATATTGACAGCTTTTCAGCCCAGAGGTCT
>NW_011227081.1:0-479 GCF_000146605.3 Meleagris gallopavo | reverse complement strand
GTCCAGGTAACGGATAAGCGGCTGAGAGGCTGGTGCCGCCACAGGAACTTTGGGCTTTTCGACCATGGGGCGATTTACTTGCACCCGGTCTAATGGCTGCAGGCCTGTGTCATTTGTCTCTAAGAAGGAAATGGACCCTAGCCCAAGAGCTAGCGGGGCTCATTGAGGGGCTTGCAACTAGGTAGGAAGCGGGAAGGGGATGCAGTGAGGCTCGCTAGGGTAGAGCAAGTAGTCTGGGGTTTTATACTAGCTCCGATGGGGGAAGAGAGCCAAGTGCAGCGGGACAAAGGAACACTTAGGATTGCTGTCACGCCAGGAGGCTGTGGGGAAAAACCTCCAAACTGTCCCGTAGGATGCTGTAGGATCTTCTGGGAACTCCACAGGGGAGGTAATTTTGCCGACTCCTCGTCCAAAACCTTCTCATGTCCCTCTAGGAAGCTGTGGGGGAGAACTTCAGATTTCTTTTGGAGGTTTGCGGG
>NW_011227080.1:0-476 GCF_000146605.3 Meleagris gallopavo | reverse complement strand
TTTCTTGGTCTTTGTCTTTTGGTTTTTCTTTGTCTTTTTTTATTTGATTTTGTTAGTTCTCTTCTTCCCTGTTCCTTCTTTGCTTTCTTTCCTTTTTCCCAAGAGTTTGACTTGCCTCTGAACCAAATGTTGAGCCCTTTGGACTTAACAGTATCCCATTTGTGAAGCTCCTTATCCTGATCCTTAGGAAGTAACGCTTAACGTTTGATCGTAACTAATAATGGTAGCTCTCTGCCCTCGTGCTGTATGGCTGATCTTTAACCCCGATAGAAAAATGTAACCCTCAGCTGTAACCCAGCATGTTAACTGTCTGCTCTTACGCCTGACGCTTCCTCCCAAGTTGAACTCATGTCACTAATTCAAATGCACAATTTTCAATTCGTAACTCGAAAGCAAGCAGGTCATATGTAACCCTCACCAAATGGACAGCCCGGAACCGTTTGCTGTGAACATAACTGGGAAAGCCTTAACCCTAA
>NW_011227079.1:0-402 GCF_000146605.3 Meleagris gallopavo | reverse complement strand
GTTGAGCTCCCTGCTGTGCTGTGGGAAGGTCAGGGAGCTGGGCGATGAAGCAAGAGGGGCAGGGCTGCTGGAGACATCGGGGCTTTGTGGCTCCGTGGCACTGATCCATGCAATGTGTTCTTCTCTTTCCCGGCCGTCTAGTTCCCCCAGCAGCTCATCCTGAAGCAGGTCACTCTGCAGGCTTTCTCTCTGACTCTGGAACCATCTCGGTTCTCCTGGGGATCCTCGAGAGCACCTGCCGTGTCTGAAAAAAGCCAGAACATCCCCCCCAGACGGCGACAGCTGCCTTCCTACACCCACTCTGTGCAGACACCCACCCGCCAGCTCTGCAGTCCTCAAAACTCACCGCTGATCCAGGTGAGCAGAGCCTCTAATGGCCACGATACCATCCAACACAGCTGA
>NW_011227078.1:0-471 GCF_000146605.3 Meleagris gallopavo | reverse complement strand
CCAGGAAACAACATTACCTGTGGAACCTAAGGAATAAGCCTAGTTTACCTATTAGATTTACTCCTCCCACTACTATAACTTAAAAAAATAAAATAGAAACAAAAAAAGGAAAAAAAAAAGCAATCCTGCACCTCAACCCAAAGGCAAAAGGGAAGTGTGTGTTGGCAAAAGAGAAATTCAGTCTCAATCCCATAGGAAGGAATGCTGCATTTAAGGCAAAAGCCCATACAGCACTCATGCTGTTACCTCCTTTACTATTAGGCCCACTAATTCTCTCTGAATAACCCAACACCTAATCCTTCCAAGCAGATCAAACACACGGTACTGAAATGGAATTATATGCACATTTGTCAGTTCTGCTTATTCTCCTCGCTGGCTCCAGAGTCTGGCAGTGAGCCAAACGCCTAGCTAAAGCTCTCTGGAATCTCAGGTTTTCACAACCTTTTAGGATTACAGAACAGCCACTTTAAC
>NW_011227077.1:0-502 GCF_000146605.3 Meleagris gallopavo | reverse complement strand
GGGGGTGAGGCTGGAGGCTGGACAGGGGTGCTGTCATGTTTTCCTGTAACCTCATTAAATATTATTGACTGAATGGACATGAGTTTGTGTTTGTGCAGACTGAGCATAGGTATATTTTTCTAGAGCAGATGCTGTGTCTGCCCTAGGAAACAAGAGGTTTTTTTCCTAGCACACTGTATATCTTTTCCCCCCCTAAATACATATTTTTTCTTCAGAGTCATCAAACTTCACTGCAATGAATGTCTTTCTAAAAGACAGCTTGATAGTCAGGAAATGATGGTCCCATAAAAGCAAACAGTTTTTATCCCTACTTCCTTCCTCCTCTGTGGGAGAGCTTTGGTCTGGATGAAGGTTCGTGTGATGTGCAGCAATGCTTCCTGCTTGAGGCTGCTGCAAAGTGACGTTTTCTGTGCAGATTGCACAAGGGATGTTCAGCCAAACAAAGGAGAGAGAGTTATTTGTGTGCTTCTGTAGGGACCTGGTTGAATGCATAAGGAAGGTG
>NW_011227076.1:0-454 GCF_000146605.3 Meleagris gallopavo | reverse complement strand
ATTTTAAGTAGCCAGTATCAGGGCTAAATCTGCAAGGAGTAAACAGAAAGAGTCTCCAAACTTCAGCAACTGGTCCCTCTGTGGCAACAGGTTCTGAATTCAACTACAAAAGCCTGTCAGCAGATGAGATTTTCACTGGAGCAGAAGTCACACTTCTCTCCCTTCTTAATTATTCAGTTGCATGGCATGCACAGCACCCTGTGCTGTATCATCAGCACAGCTGTTCTTCAGAGAAACAGTGGCACCCAGTGGCCAGCAGCAGCCATTGGCTCAAATGCACAGCAGCTTCTCAGTACCTACAGCAAGAATCTCTCTCTCACACACTCCAATCCCCACCCCCACCCCAACCCCGCTACCCCAACCTCTCACACGGGCCAAACAAGTGAGAGACAAGGAGGACAAGCAGAGTTCCAGAGAATCACAGAATGGCTTGAGTTGGAAGGGACCTTAAAGA
>NW_011227075.1:0-497 GCF_000146605.3 Meleagris gallopavo | reverse complement strand
CCCCTGAGAAAGCAGGCCCTTGAGCTTGGTCTAGACCTCAGAGAGAGTTCCCAGGCTAAAATATAAGTATGATCGCACTGACATACCTCTATTTTGTTTGTTAAGCATATTCTGCTTAGAGAGATGAAATTTAGAAGATGCTTTCTTAAATCATTTATTTCTGTATTCTGCTCAGAGATGTGCAGACTTAAGAGCAGGCACTGGAAACTGCCGGGCCCAAAGAATGTTTGTGCACAAAATTCAGTTGCTCAGCCTAAAGTCAGCACTTCTTTTGGGGGATGTGAGGGATAAGAGGAAAGCCAGCTTTAAAAGTGTCCCAGGAAGGCAAGCATTACTGTGTGAAGTACCAAAGAAGGAGCTGGGATTGTAAAGCCCCTTCTTCAAGTGGTGCAAGATTCCTGGGGCTGGCATTATTGCTCCTTGTCATGGCTTTGTAATTTTGCTATTGGTAATCTACATCATAACATCATGTGGAACACAGGTAAGAAGAAGAACTA
>NW_011227074.1:0-459 GCF_000146605.3 Meleagris gallopavo | reverse complement strand
AAGAGTTCAGACAGCCATGGGTTCGCTCTGATCCTCACGACACAGCAGGAGAGCTGTGTGCTGTAGGTGTGTGTAACCCTGTCCTCTAGGTGGAAAACAACCAAGTGCATCCAGCCATGTCCAGTCTTGTTAAGTCACTGTTACATCTACTACAGCATATCTATGCTCATCAAAAATGCATTCCTGCCTCCCCCTTAGGAGTGTATATTGTAGCTGTATCTATCTGTTGGAGGTTGGTGGAGTCTGCATGATAGCAACTAGGGACACTAACTGTGATAAGATTCATGGAGTGAACGCCACTCCCAAATTCTTACGCGAACGGGCTCATGACACTGAGAGCCCATTATAACTGAGAAACAAGGGACCATCAGGAGCCATCGAAGGATGAGAGGGGGAAAAGGTATTATTTGCAAAATGCCAAGGTTGGAAGTTACATATGAAGCAAGGGAGAACGTAAAT
>NW_011227073.1:0-499 GCF_000146605.3 Meleagris gallopavo | reverse complement strand
GAAAAGCAAAGGAAAACTAAGAGACATGCAGAAGAGACTGATGATGAGGACATCCTTATTACTACTCGTCGGCCCCTGAAGAT
Source organism: Meleagris gallopavo (assembly GCF_000146605.3). Lineage (NCBI taxonomy): Eukaryota > Metazoa > Chordata > Aves > Galliformes > Phasianidae > Meleagris > Meleagris gallopavo. Next base: position 416 of record NW_011227073.1, on the reverse strand, counting down.
GACTGAAATCCAAGGTTCAAGAAAGGAGTTCACACGGGGCCCGAATGAAACTATTGTTTCCTGGTTGGTTCGTTGTTGGGACCGCGGGGCCAATAGCTTGTTTCTAGATGGTAATGAAGCTCGCCAACTAGGAGCCATTGCCAGAGACCCAGCTATTGACCGAGGAATTGGTCGATGTTTGGATGAGTCTGCCTCCCTTTGGGAACGAGTGCTAATAGCCGTGAAAGAAAGGTATCGCTTCAAAGACGGCTTGAAGCCTGTGATGAAAAGATGGGATACAGTTGAAAAGGGTATCCAGTACTTGAGGGAAATGGCTGTGGTGGAAATGCTGTTCGACCCTAACTTTGTTCCTAACCACCCACGACAAGAACGTGATCCTGAGAGAGTGAGGACGACGCCTGAGATATGGCAGAGAC
>NW_011227072.1:0-387 GCF_000146605.3 Meleagris gallopavo | reverse complement strand
AAATGCCCCTGGGCTTTGCAGAGCCCCCCTGGCATGGGCTGCACCCAGCATGCAGCCAGCCCCGCCCTGGCTATGGGAAGGAGCCGGCGTTCAGGGGACAGGCACTGAGCACTGGGATCCTGATGGCACCCAGACTCAAAGCCACCGAGTCCCAGTGCCTGACATCTTCTGACTGCTGGGATATGGGGAAAAGGGGTATCATGGAGACGCGGGGACACCGTGGAGACCACGGGAACATAAAGCTGGCATGAGGGCGTCGTGGGGACATCATGGAGATATGACGCACGTGAACAGGTTGGTGACAGGGACCTGGAGTTGCAGGGATGGGCAACTGAGTTACTGGAAGGCAGTGGTCAGGCTGTGTCCCCTCAGTGCCCCTGTCCCCAC
>NW_011227071.1:0-532 GCF_000146605.3 Meleagris gallopavo | reverse complement strand
TTGAGCTCCAACAGGAAAGAAGTATTGCCAATAATTACAATGCATGGTTTTAAAATTGATTGAATAAATAGTCTATAATATGAACAGTCCTGGTGAATGATGTGGGAAGACATCCCAGAAGTTTTCAACAGAAATACTTAAAGGCAGCCTTTCCAGGTTTCTTTGAGAACTTTTCAACGCAAGGAATTTTAAGTGCAAAGATTTCTTAGACTTCAGATTGGCAGTGTTTCTATCTAAGCCGGCAGCCTTTAAACCCATACCTAAACCGAAGCTTGCTCATCTAAGTGGAGGCACCTTAGCTATGTTCTAAGTCTGCATGGAAAATGAGTTTCCCGTTCACTAGTCCTTTCTGACTCGCTACGTGTTCAATTTCATAGGAAGAAAAACTTGATGTCTCTGCCAAGGGAGATGTACACCACACTTGCACTGCCTGGATGATTTGGAAACGGAAATCCTGGGGTGTGCTGCAGCATGCCCTCTCAGGTCAGTCTAAGAACATAGAAAGTAGACCTGTCTAACAAAACAGGTAATA
>NW_011227070.1:0-537 GCF_000146605.3 Meleagris gallopavo | reverse complement strand
CATCATCATAATTAAATGGCATTTCTCTCTGTGGTGTCCAATCTTCTGAAAGTTGCTATTGTCTTTCTTCTGCATTTATCCAGCACAAGTGAACAGCTCTCTGCTATACAAAGCCTTTTATCAGACTTACTCAAAGTCTCTCTTCCACCAACTGTTAAGCTAGGTCATTATTATGAGGTTGAAACATGAAAGACTATTTTCTTCTTGAATATTTTTGGGTTATTCGTAACGATTTTATGTTTACATACATATCATACACCATCCTAATAGCCACAAAGTCCAGATATTGCAGTAGATGCCAGCATAGCTGAAACTAATGCCATTTGCTGTTACTGAACAGGCACCTTCACTTTTGTAAAAAATTTTTTGTAAAAAAGTAGTGTATCTTTTTAAAATTTTATTTGCTACAACTTTGGCAGAGAAGATAGAACTGAATAAACATCTGCTCTCTATAACTTACCTGATTGGAGATTGTAGTGAGCTGGGGGTTGGCCTCTTCTCTTGGTCGTAAACTGATGATAGGACTAGAGGGAATGA
>NW_011227069.1:0-420 GCF_000146605.3 Meleagris gallopavo | reverse complement strand
GGAGCTTGCAGGTGCCGTGCCTGCTCAGGCTGCATCTGCTTCCAGGTGTCATTTGCAAGGCACTGTAAGTTCACCTGGTTCAAACAGCAGTCAGATAACACAAGAACAAGAAGAGGAAGCATGAAAGCACTCCTTTTTACGTCACAGGCTTTAATCTCCAATACACCTTGTTCTGCTGCGGAGAAGAGGTGGAAGCAATTCACTTGCATGACCGAGGTCCGCAGCCTGGTTGCACCCCTCCCTAACCTCATTTCAGGGCCGGCTGCCCCTAGGGAGGGAGCTCTGCTTGGAGCTGTGCTCCTCGTGTGGTGCTTTGTGTGCCCCGTTCCTCAGAATGGGGTAAGCAGTTCTGTGGGGACTTTACTACCGACTGAGTCCCTTGGCTCACTTGGGTAGCTGTGTCTGCTCTTGTCTTTGACT
>NW_011227068.1:0-568 GCF_000146605.3 Meleagris gallopavo | reverse complement strand
AGTTTCCTTTCCACTTAAGCTAAGCTATGGGAGGCCTCATTTATTCAATATGCTAGAAAATAAAGAAGTGATCAATGATATTAGGAGAGATCATGCATGTAAGCACAATATATGGTATGTGTGGAACATGTTGGCATACACGTCAGTGTGGCTGTATCACGTGTATGAAGAAGGTACTTTCAGGGGAGGAAGAAAGTATTTCGCAACATAAACCTACACAAGGATCTCGTTCAATTCCGCATAGAGGCAGCCTATAAAGCTCTACTACCTTTGCACATCATGAGAAGAACCGTAGCACTTTCTTTTTAAACCTTTTTTTTTCAACTTTCAAGTCTATGTTTTAATAGCTCCATGCCAGATTATAAAATAAATCTGTATTTTGTCCCAGTCCTGGTTATTTTCAGTTCCACATCCCAACAGTAACACTAGACCCACACAGAAGAGCCAACCTGCCTTCTCGCTCACAGCACAAGGGGCACAGAAGAAACTGAAACATCCACACCGTGGGTGCGGGCAAATTCACGACCCCTCCAATCCCTATTCCTACGCAGCAATTGACTACTTCCAA
>NW_011227067.1:0-439 GCF_000146605.3 Meleagris gallopavo | reverse complement strand
CTGCTCCTCTTATCAGGGTTAGTAACAGGACTCGAGGAAGGAGCACCCTGCGAGGCCACGCACTGCTACGTCTCCAGCATCACAGCCTGCTACAGCGCTCGCTGCGCAGGGTCGAGCAGCGCCCACTCCTCCCTGCTGAAATACACGGCCACCTCTGCAAAGGCCACGGGCTCCTGTAAGTGCTCCTTGCTGGGCACAGCCAAGGCCCAGGGAAGCAGCTTGGAGAGGAGAGAAACTCCGGTCCCAGCGGCTTCTTTTCTGTTGCCAGCACACAAACGCTGGCTGAGGACACCTCACTGTCACCCTGTGCTCCCATCTCTCGCTCCTTGCCCTGCCTGCTTCCCCAATCCCTGCCTGAGCCTGCCACTGCCACGTGCTGTGGCCAGTTGCTGCTCTGCTGCAGGCAGATGTTAAACTGGAGCCTGCTGGGACAAGAGAA
>NW_011227066.1:0-550 GCF_000146605.3 Meleagris gallopavo | reverse complement strand
AACAGATAGATACAGCTACAATATACACCCTAAGGGGGAAGCAGGAATGTCATTTTTTGATGAGCATAGATATGCTGTAGTAGATGTAACAGTGACTTAACAAGACTGGACATGGCTGGATGCACTTGGTGTTTTCCACCTAGAGGACAGGTTACACACACCTACAGCACACAGCCCTCCTGCTGTGTCGTGAGGATCAGAGCGAACCCCATGGCTGTCTGAACTCTTCCAACCACAGAGGTAAGGTTCCTCAGCACAGCTGGATCCACTCTTAGTCCCAGATGCAATTACTAAGATGCAATTATTTTCTTCTGATTTCTGTTCTATTTCAGCTCAGCGTAGTTTACTCAGCCAGGCTGGTTGTACGTGTGAGCGGACGGACGCTTCGAAGGAGCTGGAAGCTCTGCACTCTGACCGATGGCCCAGGAAACCTTACTGCCATAATCAAAGCTATGGTAATGTACACCAACAAAAGCAGAATCAACAAAGGAAGTGTTCTGTTCCAAACTTTGGCTTACGCCATATCTGCGAATATCCTGTACAGTGCTTT
>NW_011227065.1:0-471 GCF_000146605.3 Meleagris gallopavo | reverse complement strand
CCAGCAGGTAATGAACATCATGCACCCCATGTTGGTGCGCTGCTTGTATGCAGGTAGGTTTGCGATGTGATCCGACTCCCCCATGCTGACCATCCACAGCTAGATCAAGTTGCTCAGAGTCTGAGCCAGGCTCACCTTGAAAGGGCCAGCACATCCACCATGTCTCTGGCAACCTGTGCCACTGCCTCAGCACCCTCTCTGTAGAAGACTATTTTCCTTAGATTTCACCTCCTATTTTCCCTTGTTCTTTCCTTTAGGTATTGAAAGGCTGTTACCAGGTTCCCTTGGAGCCTTCGCTTCTCCAGGAGGCTGAACAGCCCAGCTCTCCTTGCTTACAGGAGAGGGGTTCCATCCTTGGGTTCGTGTTTGTGGCTGTACTCTGGATGCACTCGCACAGCTCCATGTCTCCCTGCACTGAGGACTCCACATCTGGACGCAGCACTGCAGGTGAGGCCTGACCAGCGCAGAGCA
>NW_011227064.1:0-332 GCF_000146605.3 Meleagris gallopavo | reverse complement strand
GCAGCCCTGCCGGAGGACTCGGGGGATCCTGGTGGCAAAGAGCTGGACATAAGCCAGTAGTGTGCACTTGCAGCCCAGAAGGCCAACTGTATCGTGGGCTGCATTCAAAGAGGAGCGACCAGCAGGGAGAGGGAGGTGATTGTCCCCCTCGACTCGGCTCTGGTGCGGCCCCATGTGCAGCACTGCGTCCAGGCCTGGGGCTCCAGCACAGGAATGATGTGGAGCTTTTTGGAGCAGGTCCAGGGAAGGGCCACGAAGATGATCAGAGGGCTGGAGCACCTCTCTTAGAAAGAAATGTTGAGGGAACTGGGATTGTTTGTGTGGGAGAAGAG
>NW_011227063.1:0-453 GCF_000146605.3 Meleagris gallopavo | reverse complement strand
TTTGGGGTCCCCTATTTCTTTTTCCGGGGGGTGCGGATCCGCGGATCCCTCGGCCCTTCCAGTCACGGAACCGGCCGAACCAGCTCGTAAACTGTTGACAAGGATGGAGTCCAGAGAGTGGTGGTCAGTGACTCCATGTCTGGATAGAGATTGGTGACGAGTGGTGTCCCACAGAGCTGGGACCGATTTGAGGATGACAGCGAGCTGTAAGGAGCGGTGACACACCAGAGGGATGGGATGCCATGCACGGGGACCTATGGCGCTGAGCAGGTGGCCCAGGTGGACCTCATGAGGTTCAACAAATCCAAGAGCAAGGTCTTGTACGTGGGTCGAGGCAACCCCCACTACCAATAGCAGCTGGGGGTGAAAGGATTGAGAGCAGCCCTGGGGATACGGGTGGATGGGAAACTGGACATCAGTCAGCGCTGTGCCCTCACGGCCCCGAAAGCCAGC
>NW_011227062.1:0-458 GCF_000146605.3 Meleagris gallopavo | reverse complement strand
CAGACGTGGAAATGCTGCATGCAATAGTTGACCTCTCTTTCTGTTCTTGTTACAGGTGGGATTTTTTCCCCGGCGAGTGTGTGTGGAACTCATTACTAACCAAGTTCCCGAGGCTCTCGTCAACTCAGTGCTAAAGCCAGGTACGGATGTTACATTTGATGGTGCAGGGAAGCAAAGGGGTGCTTTTTTGGGGTGTGTCCTGTGTGTAATAGCTCGCTTATCCATCCCACGTTATCCTCTGTGTTGATGATCGTTCATGCATACCACGGGGCGTATGGCAGCTGTTTTGTAGGTAGTGAGAATGAGGGAGGGCAAAGACAGTTCTCCTGCAAGTCAGGATGAGGCTGAGAACAGCCAGCGTCCCTTTTGGACAGATAGAGGTTTGGCTGTGCTAGTGATCTGCTTGATCAGAACGTGGCTTTCCAAGACGATCCTTAATCCCCAAGTTGAGCAAGCTA
>NW_011227061.1:0-466 GCF_000146605.3 Meleagris gallopavo | reverse complement strand
GCTTTGGTTGTAGGTCTTTCAGGGTTGCAGCCTATGAAGAAGAGGCTCATGTAGCATTTGCAGTGCTGGATGCAGTTGAAGGCAAAACTGAAGACGCTTTCCGAGCAGTTGAAGTGAAGAGGAGGATCTTTCCAGAGGAAAGCTGCAGGTTCAGGAGTAAAATATTCTATTCCACTACCTAGAGAGTTATTGTTCTCACCAACTGACAGCTGCAAGGTACGTGAGCCGTGTGATTTCAGGGAAGTGTTACGTTTGAGTAACAACTCAAAGTTCAATTACTTTTTTTTTTTCCCCCAGTTTTCTCCCAAAACTCTCCCTCGGTGGGCAGAAGATGCCCAGTCCTTACTTCAAATGCTCTGTCAGCAGGTGGATGCTTCAAAGGTAAACAACTTTGTCACTGTGCTCAGTGAAGAACAGTTGTTCTTTTAGTTACAGTAGGTACTTGGTGATCCGAGCACTGGACAGA
>NW_011227060.1:0-416 GCF_000146605.3 Meleagris gallopavo | reverse complement strand
TTGGACTGTGACTTGCATCCATAGTTTCTAGGTTAGTATTTTTTGTTGTTCAGGAAGAAGGGGCGTTTTATTAAAATTGTGTGTTTAATTATTCAGGAAATGGCTAAGGACATTTATCCCACTTTTTAAGGAAAACTCAAGCTGCAGATTGCAAGCATGTACTATGCTATTGTGCAATGAGTATCTAGAGTGTTCCAATATGGCAGAACAACCAAACATCCCTCACCAGCAAATGTATGCTAATGGTTCTTAAAGCCACCTGATAAAAGGCATCAATTACACCCATCTACCCATCCTGTTATTTATAGCTTACAAAACAAACAAAACAAAACAAAACAAAACAAAAATTTGAGAATGTTAAAAGCTGGTCCTAACTCTCTCTGGAGCTCAATTCAGGGCCTGGGGGAGCCAGCTGG
>NW_011227059.1:0-486 GCF_000146605.3 Meleagris gallopavo | reverse complement strand
AAACTGTTCTAGCTCTGAGGCAAGAACAATTACAAAAAATCGTGGCCTTGCGTGAACAATATGCTTTGGTTTTTTGTTTTTTTTTTTAAAATTCAATAATTTTTTTAACATAAAAGTTATCCCAAATTAAAATATTTCTACTTTTTTGCACTGAAGTACCTAATCGTAGCACAGCAACTATTTTATACCCTTAAGTTCTCCTCAAAATGTTTACAAACTTACCTACCGTGAACTTGTCTTTTAATTTTCAGAAGTTACAGATAAGTTAATTGTGTAATGAATATTGTTAACACAAAATTTATGCATATATGTTATTTTTTCTTAATATTTATACAAAACTTACGCCTACTAAAGCACTATTTGCTACTGATTGACCATGCTTATACAGTTGGCCATTAATGAAATTTAGTAGTCTAATAAAGTATATTTTAAAAATAATGTATTCCCTTGTCCCAGCCTTATGACATATTTGGTGATACAGATTAT
>NW_011227058.1:0-491 GCF_000146605.3 Meleagris gallopavo | reverse complement strand
AATTACAGATTCAGCCTGATCCTTAACTTTCTCACACAGTGATACTAAATGTCTTTTTTCCAGTAGGAGAAGACATTCTGAAGCTTTGTCCAGGGGAAAAAAAAAGACTTTTTTCCTCTTAGAGCACCTAATAAAATGTTGCATCACAAGAACAAAATGGACAGTGCCATAGCAATTCAGCTGCTGAGTGTTTTTGTAGTTCAGTGCCTAGTCATGCTATTTCGTCTTTTTCCTTCCCAATAGTTTCATTTACACTTGTTGCTTTGTCTGCAAAAGTTCCAGGCTCCCTTACAAACTGAAGCCTCAGTGCTCCAAGTACACTAATGAATGACTACCAGCTCCTGATTTAACAGCATTTTTATTCTAACTTCAAAAACTATCCCAAGAAATCATAACAAAGTGAGACAAAAACAAGGAAATTCATCCCATTCATATATCCCTAAGCCAGATGTTTTTCTTTCTGAAGTGTCTTAATTTCATTTTATTTTTCT
>NW_011227057.1:0-404 GCF_000146605.3 Meleagris gallopavo | reverse complement strand
GTACTGCTAGGTGAGAGGGGACGCGCCTTGGTGAGGAGATGGGCAGTGCTGGAGCTGCCCCTTCTGCTTGTAAGAGTGTGTCCTAAGTGGGATGTGAACACTGCTGCTCTTCCTCACTGCAGGTGCTTGGAGGATCTGAAGGTCTTGCAGAATCCAGGATGTCTGTCAGCGACTACCAGGAAAATTCTCAAGTACTCTGAATTACATGAAACAATTGGAACGGGTAAGCGTGATCTTTGTACAAAAACAGCATGCCTAACAGTCTGACTCAGCACTCTCTTTATCTGAGACTAGATGAGTTGCTCTTCTAAGATCCCTAAGTCAGGTTTCATGTGCATAAACTTGAAATTGAATTTTGAAACCAGTTGGGAATTGATTATGCTGATCACCTCCTCGTCTAATTA
>NW_011227056.1:0-470 GCF_000146605.3 Meleagris gallopavo | reverse complement strand
GGATACAGGCAAGACAGCAAGCAATGAGGAGATGAGCACAAGAGGAGAAGAGCAGAAGAAGAAAAAGACACAATTAGAGAACAAGAGCCTTGAGAGGAGTAATTGGTTATACAGGAAAACAATACGCACGTCTGAAATGGTGATTCTTCAGGAGACTCGAGGGTGTTCCTCTTCAAGAACAAGGACAATACGTGAAGAAATCAGGATGGATGTAATTTGAAAATTCTTTTCAGCTGACCTGGCATCCTGGGGCAAGCTGAAGACTAGACAGGACACCAGTACAGAAAGAGAGAACTAACAGCACAGGGGGGTGCCATAGAGAAACTGGAAAGTGACCAAATCTCTGCTCAGATAGAAACCGCTGTGTGAGGAGAAAGCTGATGGTGATACCTTCTGCCAGTGAGGAGCACAGTGGGAGGATGAGCAAGGACTCACACCAGTGCCATAGCCTAGCGCAGAGCTACAATTCC
>NW_011227055.1:0-368 GCF_000146605.3 Meleagris gallopavo | reverse complement strand
TGACTAAACTCTGTCTTTTCCTTGGTTAGTAAACGTCCTTTTCTTTTTTCTTTGGTTAGGGTTTTGTTTTTTTTTGTTTTTGTTTTTGTTTTTGTTTTTTTTGTCTTTTTTTTTTTTCCCTTGTCATAACATTTCTGTCTCATTTTGGGTTAACACGACCCTTCCCGGAGCTGCTAACAGATGACAACACAGCAACCCCGACAGCCATCACCCAGCCCGAAAACTGCTCTGTGAGGCAGAGCTGATCCCATCCCTCCCTGCCATGTCACGAGAGCTAACACAAAGCCCTGGGACCTGCATCAAAACAGCTCCCAATCAATTTTTCCACCCTCCAAAACCACCAGAAAGCCATCAGCGGGCACAGCTCC
>NW_011227054.1:0-634 GCF_000146605.3 Meleagris gallopavo | reverse complement strand
TACTTTACTGAAGGTGCTTTGTGTTGGCCACCGTCATTCCATACTGCACTGCAGCGCACAGCGTGGATATCAGAGCTAGTGGCAGCACGGCACTGAATATCCAGGTACTTCGCAGCACCCCAGAAGGTGGGCGAGGGGAGGGTGCAAAGGTGTGAGACTGAAAGGGAGAAGGTTTGCGGTGGAGGGGCGAGGAAACGTACTCTGAAGCACTTGCGTGAGAACTCTCACTGGCAACAGCGAGCAAGTTTTAAGTGACCGAAAGCAGAACAAACGTGGGGTGCAGCTGACGGTGTGTTTTACCCATTCCGTGCTTCCTGGCAGCAGACGGACGGTTGCTGGGCTCCATCTGCAGCTCTTCTCCTCGGCGCCGTGAGAACCGTCCCGTCGCCCACAGGCTGAGCCGCGATCCATCTGCTGAAAGAGAGAGTGCCGCGTTACAGCGGTGCCGCAGCGCACGGTGTCAGCATCCCGATTCGGCCCCGCGGCTTCCGGTGCCGGGCTGCGACGACTCCGTGTGCGGCCCTGAGCTCCTCTGCAGTCAGCGGTGAGAAACGGGACCTGACAGAGATCTGTCAGAGCGCTCTGTCTCTGCTGACCGCGGTACCGACAGCCGCGCACCGCTCCGCGCCACTCA
>NW_011227053.1:0-321 GCF_000146605.3 Meleagris gallopavo | reverse complement strand
TTTTTTTCTTCTTCTTTTCATTCAACTGTGGCCAAATGATGAATAGGCAGATGGGAGTCCGGGCAAACCCAGGTGCCAGGCTGCTGTGCTGGATAATAGGCATCAAGGAGAGGCAGGTAACTGCCAGAAGGAAAGACAGAAACATTCAGATCCTCGTACACGAGCATAGGGACCCCTTCCACTTTCCCCTGGGGGAAGATGAAATTGGTTGGATGACCACAGAAAAGGCTTCAGCGTGGACACGGGGCTGACATTCTGGTGATAGAGAAGAAGGGAATTGAGTTTGGCGAGGGTTGCTGCTCAGCGTCTCCGCAAGCAAGG
>NW_011227052.1:0-374 GCF_000146605.3 Meleagris gallopavo | reverse complement strand
TACATAATAAATACGCAAACTTTTAGAGTTAAAAAAAAAACAGACAAAACAAAACACAAACTAAACCAAACACAAAACAAACAAAACAAAAAACAGGAGAGCCCAAATCATATTTTTTGAACTACAAAGATAACAGAGCATATGTTTGTGTTTGCCATGCTGATCAATTGCATAGTGTAAAAGATTTCCTATACGGAAGTTTTGAAATGAACCCTCCATCTGTTATGAATACTAAGAATGCAAGACATCATTTTGAAATATTGAGGTTTGAAATATTCTTGTCATGGCCCTATTTATTATTTCCTTATTTTCTCATGCTTCTTCATGACAACTGATACTGCTTTTTGTTCCAGAATATCCATTAATATAGAACT
>NW_011227051.1:0-511 GCF_000146605.3 Meleagris gallopavo | reverse complement strand
CTGCAGAACATAGGATAGAATAGTAATAATTATCTGACATTGTCTGTAGAGAAAGAATTCTAAGCACGAGATAACAAAGGGTGTCTGAGTTTCAGCTGGGCTGGAATTGTTTTCTTCAGTGTCTGATATGGTACTACAGGTTTTTTTGTTCTAGATTGCACACTGATGCTTGGAGTTACTGCTAGGCAGTGCTGTACAGAGCCAAAGTCATTCTCAGCTGAGAGCCCAAGGAAGTGAGAGGGAACAGAATTAGAACAGCTGACTGAAACTGGCCAAAGGGATATTCCCTACCATATGACATATTGGGGAAGGAGTTGTGAAGGGGGTGGAAGTTCATGTCAATCTCTTCCACTACTAGGAGGCTAACTGCACATTGACTGCTGGGTGGTGAGCAATTGCTTTTGCATTCATCATAGCTGTTATCCTTTTCCTTTCCTCTATCTCAGTAAATAATTTTATCTCAACCCATGAGTTCTATTTTGTGTTGTTTTTCTCCCCCTTCAATTCTCTC
>NW_011227050.1:0-506 GCF_000146605.3 Meleagris gallopavo | reverse complement strand
CACCCCGCCTCAGGACATAACACATGAGGATGAGTGGAAGAGAAATAAGCAACCAGTAGCCTCAGTTCCCAACTGTCTTTCCATGTATCCATTCCTTAGTACTTTGCAGACAGAGTAAATAGCCCTTTTCTGGGTGGATGGGCGTGCAGCTTCATGTGGTGATCCGGACAGTGGCACGATGGTGTAATTTCTTGGTTTCGCCAGTTCAGTGAACTGTCTATCTTTGTTTTCTGTTCTGAAGGAGTTGTTTCTCAACTTGTGCCATTGGCTGTAGTGAAGGAAGAGTGTCTAAACTCACTCATCTGGATTCCTATTTAGCTGCTGTTTTCTGCTGCTTTGTTTTTCTTTTTTCCCAATGAGTAGATCAGATTCTGCCACTTTGGAGAGAACTTTCTGTGTTGGTTTATCTAACAAAGCTCTCTCCTCTTATCTTTCTGCTGTTCAGTGCTTCAGATTTAGGTACTGGAATTTTATGATGTTATTGAGTCAACATGGCTAAATAGCTA
>NW_011227049.1:0-512 GCF_000146605.3 Meleagris gallopavo | reverse complement strand
GACAGAGCTATTTCTTTCAGTGACAGAGCTGATTTTTGCTGGTTTAACAGTGTTTATGTCCAAGTGTGATGATTCATGAAGATTTAACCCCATTGACGTCTCAGGTAGCTAACTGAGACAACAAAGTCATAAATGGTGCTCTGCGAATTTAGCTAGCCAACCTAATTTTGTGACAGACAAGCGCCAGAAATACAGAACAAAGGAGAGTATATAGTCAGAATAGATTAGTGAGATTTCATCTTTTGGTTTCAGGTTAAGTTTATTGACTCCGCTGTCTTTTAAAACCTCCTCCCAAAGTTACAATTCTAACTTCCTGTGTTGATACTAGCAACTCTGAAGCTATATAAGCTGAAAATATGTTTTTCCTCCATAAAATTCATTGCCTATTGATCATCAGCACCAGGACAGAGAGATGCTGTAGGATGTGGTAGTTGTCCATGTGTATGTTAGCTCTGACTTAAATCAGATAAGCTAAACTGATCATAAGACCCAAGTTTTTTGTTTGTTTTTGC
>NW_011227048.1:0-508 GCF_000146605.3 Meleagris gallopavo | reverse complement strand
TGCTGAGCTTGGGGACAAGGACACAGACACACAGAGCGTGGCTTTGCTGAGGTCTTTATTGATCACTGGAGGATGTCAGTGATCATCAGGGTCTTCATTCTTCTTCAGAGGACTCCTTTGGTCAGCAGAGGATGTCAGAAGGTGTCTCTGACCATGGAGAAGCCTCGTCCCTGCAGGGTTTGTGCCCCAGGACTTTGGGCAGGAGGAGGGCTGTCAGCAGCCCATGGCGGGATGTGGGTCCCCTGGGGACAGCAGCCACAGCCTTTGTCCCATCTCACAGTGACCCTGGGCCATCCGTGGGACAGCTCGAGACCCTCCTCCTCTGCACAGCCCCTCAGAGCACGAGGGAAGGTCTGGGGGTGGCAGTGGTCCCCCTGGAAAGGGGTAGGGGAATTGTGCCCTCCATCCCCAGGCCCTGACGCCCAGTGCTCAGGGCTCCAGAGAGCCCCAGGGTCCCTCAGTGTCCCTGTTCCAGTGCCACGCTTATTGTAACAGACTTCTTCCTTAT
>NW_011227047.1:0-606 GCF_000146605.3 Meleagris gallopavo | reverse complement strand
TTGAAATACGGAATTGGAAGTTGATCAGATCGCTTCAATACTGAAGCTGACAGGAGCTGTCAGTGCTTCTGGAGCCCTGCTCTGTGCAGCTGTCTGCGATGGTGCACCGAGCAGCACTGAACGTCCGCAGCTCTGTTTCCAGACACACAGACATAACCTTGCCTTCTGCCTTGCTTCCTGTGGCTTTCTGTTATTCCTGAACCCTGCTAGTTTTCTTTGTTGTTTTTCTTTCATCTGTTGCTTTGCTTTGCTCTTTTTTCCTTTGCTCTGCTGTATGAGAGCTGTTGAACCACAGCCTGAACCACTGATGGAGCAGCTGAGGAAAGGACCCAGCCAGCCCTGGGAGCACAGGTGAAGGCAGTTCAGCTCCGTGGCTGGAAGGGGCAGAGCCTGGCTGCCCCTCTCTTGGAGCTCGTTTGAGGGCTGACTGCCGCGGGGAAGGGTTTCTTTCTGGCAGTTTCTCCACTGTGGGGTTTGTTCTGTGGGTGTAAATCCTTGGAGGTGAGTGGGTGGGCAGTCCTTTTCCTACCTTCTTAATATACTCCCATTGCACTGGTGTTTCTGCTGTTACTTATGTTATGGCTTTCTTATTTGCTTTGTGTGTGT
>NW_011227046.1:0-534 GCF_000146605.3 Meleagris gallopavo | reverse complement strand
ATCTCCAGAGCTTTCTCTTCTCCCACAGAACAATCCCAGTTCCCTCAACATTTCTTTCTAAGGGAGGTGCTCCAGCCCTCTGATCATCTTCCGTGGCCCTTCTCTGGACCTGCTCCAAAAGCTCCACATCATTCCCCGTGCTGGAGCCCCAGGGCCTGGACGCAGTGCTGCACATGGGGCCGCACCAGAGCCGAGTGGAGGGGGACAATCACCTCCCTCTCCCTGCTGGTCGCTCCTCTTTGAATGCAGCCCAGGATACAGTTGGACCTTCTGGGCTGCAAGTGCACACTACTGGCTTATGTCCAGCTCTTTGTCCACCAGGATCCCCCGAGTCCTCCGCAGGGCTGCTCCCAAGGGCTTCTACGCCCAGTTGGTACAAGCATCTGGGTTTCCCCTTCATCAGGGACATCAACAGTGGGGTTGAGTGCACCCTAAGGACACCAAGCTGTGGGGTGCAGTGACACAGCAGAGGGACGGGATGCCATCCACAGAGACCTCAACAGGCTGAGCAGTGGGCACAAATCCAAGTGCAGG
>NW_011227045.1:0-454 GCF_000146605.3 Meleagris gallopavo | reverse complement strand
TTATTCTTACCTACTTAGTTTTTTATTTTTTTATTTTTATTTTGATTTTCATTGGAATCAGAGCTATGTTTTTTTTGTTTGTTTGTTTTTGGTGCATATTTATTTACTTGAAAAAATACTGCGGTGAAATAAGACAGGAGAGTATTTTTTTTTTAATTGTATATCATAATGACTTATTCTAAAATTTGGTGTTTTATGTGGCCATTTGAAAGTGTTCTGTAAGAATAGGAACTATGTAGAAATAACAGACTTGTGTCGTAGGCTGTTGCTTGAAGAGAGAGAAAACTTATTGTGGTTTCTCAGTGGGAAAATAATGAAATGTGAACAACAGCTTTCTTAACTTATATTTATACAAAGCTTGAGGAAAGCATTGTATAAAGGAAAAATTTGAAACTTAAGAAGACACAAAAGCTTCAAACCATTCTTCAAGCATCCCAGGCATCTGATTTACAAT
>NW_011227044.1:0-430 GCF_000146605.3 Meleagris gallopavo | reverse complement strand
CCGGGGTGGCCGTGTCACAAACGTCGCCATGGCGACACGGTGACAGCTGGCCGGTGCTGCCTGCTGCTCATGATGACGCCGGCACAGCAGCCTGCTGCCCACAGCCTGCTGACGCGGCTGGAGCCCAGCTCTGCCCCTTGGTGGCTGGCATCCCCAGACCTGGAGCCCTTGTGTGCCGGCAGCACCACACCGCAGGTGTTGCTGGTGGCCCCTCGGGCAGGCTGGCCTCAGCGTCAGGTGCCGAGTCTGCCATCTTCTGCGGTCCTCCCTGTGCTGGCCTGAACTCCTTAGCCCTAAACTTCAGGCATTTGGCCCATCGGCAGCTTGCTGGCTGCAGCGCTCGCTTGCTCCCTTTGGGCACCAGGCTGGCCCTCGAGCTCCGTGAAGACCATGGGGCGGGTTTTGCTGCCTTTACTCAGCCCGGGTCTGG
>NW_011227043.1:0-422 GCF_000146605.3 Meleagris gallopavo | reverse complement strand
ATATTTGAATGGTAGATGAAATAGTTACAAAAACCATGTGATTCATGTGAAAACAAGGCTGTTACGAAGGCATAAACAGTTCCATAAAAGAAACTGATGCATCTCTTCAGCTAGCTGTCTTCTGGAGCTGTAGCTATTAGGGACATCTCGAGTACAGTCCCAGAATCAAAGAGTCTGGAAGGGAGACCTCTGGAGATCATCTAGTCCAGCCTATGCTAAAACAGGTTGTCTACATTAAGTAGTGCTGGAAAACATCCAGGGGAGTTTTTGAGTATCTCCAGAGAAGGAGACTTTGCAGTCTTTTTGGGTAGCTTGCTGCAGGGGCTCTGACACTGTCAAAGTAAAGAAGTCATTTCTCGTGCTTGTATGGAACTTCCTGTGTTCCAGTTTGTACTCATTGCCTCTTGTCCTGATGCTGATCA
>NW_011227042.1:0-406 GCF_000146605.3 Meleagris gallopavo | reverse complement strand
GGTCGGGGGCGTGTGGGGCGTGCAGACTGTCACTGAGACACGAGATGTCTCTGCAGAGCTGGAAGGTCAGGAGACTCAACAGATACAAGGGCTCCCATCGTGCTCCTGAGCGCCCCTCCTCTCCTGGCTGCACGCTGGTGGCAGGTGGAGGCAGGAACAAAGGGCAGGAGCAAGGGCAGAGAACCTCTTGGCTTTTTCAATCTCCCTAGAAAAAGAAAAAAAAAAACAAAAAAATACTTTCACATATGCATGGGATCTGTTGAGTCCCAGCCTGAAGCACTGGTTGAGCACCTGCAGAAAGGAGCTGCTCAGCCCTGGGAGCACAGGTGAAGGCAATTCAGCTGTGTGACGGAAGGGCTGGAGCCTGGCTGCACCTCTCTCAGAGCTCATGCAAGGGCTGACTGCA
>NW_011227041.1:0-516 GCF_000146605.3 Meleagris gallopavo | reverse complement strand
TTTTGTACAAGAAGATGGTTGGGTTTATTTTATTTTATTTTATTTTTATCAATTTTAAAAGCAAACGTAGTCTCATTTTAACAAACTTGAACCTAACCAGTGGAAAGTAGCTTGAAGCAGTAAGATTATATGCAGGTTGTCCTATTCCTTTTCTTGTTCCCTGCTTTCAGTAGAGAGCTGTTTTGAATTACTCAGGGTCCCATTATCTTTCTTTTTTGGAAAGAAGTCAAGCTCGGACAAACATTGAGATACATCAGTTAAAGCAAGAAGGTGGAAAGCAATCCATTAGCTGTGAGACTGAAGCAATTCTTGGTTGCATTAGGTAAGACCATTAGCATGGTAGATTGTCAACTGTTCAGAGGTACAGAGTTCACAGAGTTGTCTGTCTGTGTAGTAGCTTGCATCATGATGGATTTCAAGTTGCTTGCGTGTGGTTTTTGGATTTGCTGCTGAGCAGAGTCAGATACTGTGAAGAAACCAGCCCCAAAATTTCCAGCTCTCAATTACAGCTACAGT
>NW_011227040.1:0-519 GCF_000146605.3 Meleagris gallopavo | reverse complement strand
TTTTTGAAAGATTATATTGGAGTCTTCTACTACTGATGTCAGTTTGGATCAGTCCAGATGTATGGCATTTCTGGCAATACTGTGGTTTGCAACATCTTCAAAACATTTTAAACTTAGGAAATATTCTTTCTGTAACTTTACTGTAATTCTTAACATAACAATTGGGTTTCAAGGTTGCTATTTATTACCTGCTATGCAAATTACAGTTTTAGGTGTAAAATACAATTTGTTTCTGTAATGCTGAAGGGGCTATTCTGAAATGCAGATTGAAGACCTGATATAATGCTGAAGTAAATGCTTTTGAAAGCATTTCTATATATAGCTTAATAACATCGGGGAAATTATAAAATAAATGCTATATCTTATTGAGTTTTTATTTATTAATTTATATTTTGTGTTTTTTAATTATTATTTTGCTTTATTGTTTTGTTTTATTTAGATTTTTTAGTTTGTTTCTTTGTTTTCCCAGAAAGTTCAGAAATCTAAAAGAACAATCCTAAGGAAGAACTGCAATTATGT
>NW_011227039.1:0-529 GCF_000146605.3 Meleagris gallopavo | reverse complement strand
TTGGATTTGTGCCCACTGCTCAGCCTGTTGAAGGTCTCTGTGGATGGCATCCCGTCCCTCTGCTGTGTCACTGCAGCCCACAGCTTGGGTGTCCTTAGGGTGCACTCAACCCCACTGTTGATGTCCCTGATGAAGGGGAAACCCAGATGCTTGTACCAACTGGGCGTAGAAGCCCTTGGGAGCAGCCCTGCGGAGGACTCGGGGATCCTGGTGGACAAGAGCTGGACATAAGCCAGTAGTGTGCACTTGCAGCCCAGAAGGCCAACTGTATCCTGGGCTGCATTCAAAGAGGAGCGACCAGCAGGGAGAGGGAGGTGATTGTCCCCCTCGACTCGGCTCTGGTGCGGCCCCATGTGCAGCACTGCGTCCAGGCCTGGGGCTCCAGCACAGGAATGATGTGGAGCTTTTGGAGCAGGTCCAGAGAAGGGCCACGAAGATGATCAGAGGGCTGGAGCACCTCTCTTAGAAAGAAATGTTGACGGAACTGGGATTGTTTCTGTGGGAGAAGAGAAAGCTCTGGAGATAGCTC
>NW_011227038.1:0-548 GCF_000146605.3 Meleagris gallopavo | reverse complement strand
CAAATTACATCCATCCTGATTTCTTTACGTATTGTCCTTGTTCTTGAAGAGGAACACCCTCGAGTCTCCTGAAGAAATCACCATTTCAGACGTGCGTATTGTTTTCCTGTATAACCAATTACTCCTCTCAAGGCTCTTGTTCTCTAATGTGTCTTTCTTCTTCTGCTCTTCTCCTCTTGTGCTCATCTCCTCATTGCTTTGCTGTCTTGCCTGTATCCAACCGTTTTCTCTATAGCACTTTTCATCTTCTGCACTTCTTACCTGCATCCTTTCTTCTTCTTCTCTTCTGTTCTTCTTTCTTTCTGTCTTGTCTGTATGCGCTCTTCCCCTCTTCTGCTCCTTGAGTGCTTTTGTCAGCATCCAATCTCTGCGCCACAGCTCTACGTCAGACTTCATTTTGGGGTGGAGGAAGCTATGTAGGGCCAGATTTGTACAAGAAAAGCTGTTGTGCTGTGCCCAGAAGGTGATGAAGAAGAGCCGTCAGGAGCCAGCAGCACAAAGGCAGCGTGTTTCTGCGAAGGCCACAGCGTAAGCACACGTGAACTTGG
>NW_011227037.1:0-440 GCF_000146605.3 Meleagris gallopavo | reverse complement strand
GCAAGGTGAACAGAGAAGTTGAACGTAGTCTTGAAAGACTTCCACAAAGCAGGCAAACCTATTGGGTATGTATGTTGGTCAGATAGGGGTAGTTGTTTGCACGTGGAGACCAAGTGTGTTTTGTCAGAAATAGTGTGGCTCTTATGCTGGAGCTAGAAAAAACTAAGCTTTTTACTTTTATTCAGTTGTAGCTTATTTTTAAAATTAGCTTTTTTCTAAGGTGTGTGTGTGTGTGTGTGTGTGTAGGTGTTTGTGAAAGAAGAGGCTAAGAAAGTGTTGAGTGGATGTTGCTTTGGTATGCCTTTCACATTTGTAAGACCGCATCCATTTGGGTCTTTCCAGTCATGACCAAGTTTTGAAAGAGTGTCATCACAAAGTTGTTTTTGTGATTCCCTTTGTTGTAGTCTTTTGCTGCATTTCCCCAGTGTTGGCAGCAAAAG
>NW_011227036.1:0-470 GCF_000146605.3 Meleagris gallopavo | reverse complement strand
ATCTTCCCCGCGTTCCTCAGTAGCTCAGAATTTGTATAAATCAATGGACAGCATTTGCTCTGTTTGCTGCCTTCATCTCCCTCCAGGTCCATGTATGTCAAACCATCTCCTCCAAGAATTGAAATGAGTCACATTCCAGAAGGACTTTGAACAACACTTGGGCTCAGCAAACAAAACCTCAGAAGTTTTCCAAGGAGAAGGAATCCTTTCCTTCCAGTCATCCATGGCACCAGAGGGGTAGCATCTCTACTACATCCACGCAGGCTCCAACCTGACCGGATGAGGATCAACCTGAAGCAGAACGGCCTTATTAAGGGTATGAAGAACGATGTCGCACAAGCCAGAGGCCATAAATATGAACATGGGCAAGAGTTTATTGGGCTGCAGTGTGAGAAGTGCAGCCACCCGGGTGAGGGGAGTGACCAGGGCCCTTGGTTCAGGACCAGCACGGCAACACTTGTAATAGTATG
>NW_011227035.1:0-518 GCF_000146605.3 Meleagris gallopavo | reverse complement strand
GATCATAAATGAGATCCCTTAGAAACTCTGAGCCCTCCTTACAACCCAAATGCTGCGTTAGTGAAAACAGCAGCTGTTCAGGAACAGAGCTGAAGAATGCAGAAACAAGTGCTGGTGCCCAAGGAACGGGGAAAACCCCCCCACCCTTCCAGCCTGGCTGAGCCCAGAGCAGCAGCTGAAGCCACCTCTAGAGGGAGAGTGCACTCCAGGCTTTGATAGGAATTAGAACAGTGTAGAAAAATTGAAAATTTCCCCTTTCCCGATATAATATGTATCCCCTTGGATAAGTCCCACTGAGACAAGGAGAAATAGGATATGTAAAACCTCTCCTTACCAGTGGTGAAGTGAGGAGTTCTAAAAGGGAAATGAAGTCTCTGATTAAGGATCCTATTGGACTAGTAGAGCAGTTTGATCCTGGAGGGAAATGATGTCTATTCTAAGCATGCTCTTCAGTAGAGAAGAACAGGGAATGATTAGGCAGGCTACCATACAGGAGTGGGAGAAAAGGCATAGGATAA
>NW_011227034.1:0-593 GCF_000146605.3 Meleagris gallopavo | reverse complement strand
CGTGCGTATTGTTTTCCTGTATAACCAATTACTCCTCTCAAGGCTCTTGTTCTCTGATGTGTCTTTCTCTTCTGCTCTTCTCCTCTTGTGCTCATCTCCTCATTGCTTTGCTGTCTTGCCTGTATCCAACCGTTTTCTCTATAGCACTTTTCATCTTCTGCACTTCTTTCTTACCTGCATCCTTTCTTCTTCTCTTCTGCTCTTCTTTCTTTCTGTCTTGTCTGTATGCGCTCTTCCCCCTCTTCTGCTCCTTGAGTGCTCTTGTCAGAATCCAATCTCTGCGCCACAGCTCTACGTCAGACTTCATTTTGGGGTGGAGGAAGGTATGTAGGGCCAGATTTGTACAAGAAAAGCTGTTGTGCTGTGCCCAGAAGGTGATGAAGAAGAGCCGTCAGGAGCCAGCAGCACAAAGGCAGCGTGTTTCTGCGAAGGCCACAGCGTAAGCACGCGTGAACTTGGAAGGACTCCTTTGTACGTCTGCAGGAACTGGTTTTGAGTGGAGAATTTTCTGGAGTTGTTTCCCGTTGTTGCTCGGAGGAGCTGAGGCTTTTCTCCTCGTGTCTTTGCAGGAGAGCAGAGCGGAGGGAACGTCT
>NW_011227033.1:0-487 GCF_000146605.3 Meleagris gallopavo | reverse complement strand
CTTCAAGTACTGGAGTATGAAGATGTTTGGCGCAAACTGAACCATGTTCTGTTCACCACAGCCAAAAGGCATCTTAAGCAGCTGATCTAAATTTTGAAGTGCTGGGCCCATGATATCCCCTAAAATTTGAGGTGGAGGTAAGGAGAAAGAAAAGTATTCAGCGATATAAAATGAAAGGACTCCTGCCTTCTCTAAGCTCTACTGGAATCCTGAAAAAGAGGTCCTCGTGAAACTGATGTGTGTAATATCACAATTAGATTTCTTCCTGCCCTTCCTGAATAAGTCCAGAATAGCAAGAAAGAATGTATAATTCTGGGAAGAGGCAGGGAATGCAAAACTTGAGGAGATCTGAGGAAATGTTAAGAGAACTGTCACTCTTGAGGTACCAAGGAGGGAAAAGAATTATAGAGGCAAGCCAGATTATAAACTGGAGGGATGTTATTGGTTGCTTTAGGTGGATGATTGAGAGACATCAAGAGGAGATATC
>NW_011227032.1:0-506 GCF_000146605.3 Meleagris gallopavo | reverse complement strand
AGTGCAATTCCGATGCCGAGAACGTGCGAATTCAGCCTCCTGCACTACCTCCGTTAGGGAGGTTTTTTCTCCGCAGGCCAGAAGGATCGCTCCCCACTTTCTGTCACGCTCTCTCTCCCTGGGAGCGAAACAAATGTCGCTCCCCGAACTTCCAACAGCCTTATTAGAGAGGGTTTTGCTCTCCACTCTTTTCCTCCGAGCATGCACAAGCGTAGCCATGGAGAACAACACCAAAAAGAATTGCCGCTCGAAATGAAGGCAGACACGTCGTATTCACAGCTAGGCCTAGTGCATTCTGCATGGACCCAAGGCGAAGTGCAAACCGCTCCTCTCCGACGTGCGGACACGAGACCGCTCGCGCGTCGGAGAAAAGCAGCAGGCACAAGTCGCCCGTTCTCGGCAAGTGAGAAACACGAGAGCGCTGCTGACGGCTGAAAGCGGCACTCGGGGAGAAGCGCGATTTCTCGACCAGCGTCGGCAAACTCTCCGGAGCGGTTCAGCGCGAG
>NW_011227031.1:0-391 GCF_000146605.3 Meleagris gallopavo | reverse complement strand
ACTTCAATAGCCACCTTACGGCTTGTTATAGTGAAGATGGAGCCATATTCTTGGATGTCCACAGTGACAGACTACGAAAGACAATGGAAAGAAATTGACTATTTTTTAGGTAAATAGAAAAGGCTTACAAAAACAGATTGCTCAAACACTGGAACAGTGCTCTCTAGAGACGATGGAGAACATCAGCCTCTGGAGGCGCATAATAAAAAAAGTATATATTTTTTCCTTGTCATTTGTGGACATAATGGAAGTATTTTGGGGTTTCCAGGCAAATGGGGACAGTGCACTGAAAATAGCAGGAATAAACAGAAAGAGTTGGAATTTTCTGTTCTGTACTTTAACCTGTTCAATTATAGTGACTGCTCTGTAGGTAACACAGCCATACAAGGAT
>NW_011227030.1:0-512 GCF_000146605.3 Meleagris gallopavo | reverse complement strand
TTAACATCTACTTCTAATTTGGGTTTCCATTTCCTGTCAGAAAACATTTTGCTTGACTGAAAAATCCTGCTCAGAATTTTAGGTAATTTTATCAGTTCTTTTCAAACGAATTCCTGCTGTATCACTTGCATTTTCCTATCTGTATCTGTACAGGTATTTCCTTTCCGAATCAAAGTAGTCATGATTACTGATCACTATAAAACAAGCAGCTTTCAGTTCAGTGAAGAAACAATCTTTCTCCATTGCTATAATTTTTAATAGACTGCACTGAGTGCAGTAATTTATTGTTGGGTGCAATCTAGAACTTTGAGAACCTTTAGCAATGATTTCTCTTTGCCTACCTGAAACCCACAAAAGATTCCTCCTGAAGATGAATTTTCTTCCAAAAGTACAATTGCCTGCAGAAGCTGAAGAGCAGATCTGGAGTGCAACAGTCAATATTTAATTTCCAGGAAGCTTTAAAGCAAGCTCTTGACATTTCCTGCCACCTGAACTCACGTGTATTCAAGAAT
>NW_011227029.1:0-368 GCF_000146605.3 Meleagris gallopavo | reverse complement strand
TGTTCCATCCCACTGCCAGGTCATTGATAGACATGGAACAGTACTGGACCCAGGGATGACCTGCCCAGGACACCCTACAGTACAGCTGCCCACAAGACTTACGTCACTGACAACAACCAATACTGTATCACTGACTCTGGCCATCCAGCTCAGGAACCCTTTTTGTTCTTTTTTTTTTTAAGTATTTCTGTACTTAGTGGCTGAGTGAGCTGGACACTAATGCCAGATGTTTTCTGCAGATCTGCAGCAGGAGAGCAGTACCAGCTATCCATCTGTATTGGCTGTCTGCCTATGCACTTTGGCTTGCACTTTGCAGCCTAGATAGGCTGTGCAAGGCAAGCTCAAAAGCTCTACAGGCAGCTTTACCA
>NW_011227028.1:0-508 GCF_000146605.3 Meleagris gallopavo | reverse complement strand
ACTGGAGGCACGCCCCGCTGCGGGGCCGACCTCGGCTCCTCCTGTTCCGCCTCGCGCCGGTGGGTCGCTCCTTGTTGGCGCCAGCCATGCCGGAGCTCATCCCTTCAGATGCGTCTGCTCTCTGCCAGATGCTCCTTCAGGATGCGGGACCCACCGCCGCGCTCTGCCTTTATACCCCCTCCCCGGGGTGCCCGTGTCACAAACGTCGCCACGGCGACGCGATGACAGCGTGGCCGGTGCTGGCCGCTGCCCATTGTGACGCTGGCACCGGCAGCCTGCTGCCCGGCCCGGCTGGGAGTGCTGAGCCCTCTCTGCTTTCTCTTTCTTTGCTCTCAATGCAATATTACTCGTTTGCCTTTAGTGGCCGTCACCCGAATGCATCTTCAAGCAGGTGATGCGGAAACAAGTCCTGTTGCAAAGGGCTCTACCCGTAACGTTGCAGACCCGTTGTCAGAAAGTTGCTTTGTTTTGGCTGGAAGTCGTTGATTCCTTGTTGGGACGCCCAATA
>NW_011227027.1:0-472 GCF_000146605.3 Meleagris gallopavo | reverse complement strand
CCTGAGGTCATAAGGTAAGCAGAAAAAAGGCTGCAAAATGTGAAACCAAAAGCACGGAGAAATTAACCATCCAGGGAAGCTATAATATGTCATTTTTGAAAAGATGAGGTAGAATTTCTGTTTCAATATTTATAGCTTTTCATTCTTTTATATGGGCACATTTATTATACAGGTTTTTTTAGAGGGATGAATTTAGAATTAGAATCAAATGTTTTGATTCTGTTAAACAAAAGCCTTTGATATGACCCCAATTTTCCTTCTCTTTTTTCCTTGGGAATCACCAGCTTTTAAAAATTACTATTTTTTACCAGAAGATATTCTGAAACTTCATATTCTTTCACAAATAGCAACTGATTTGTCTATCACCTGTGCTACATGCAGTGACTGCCAATGAAGGACTTAGATATGCTCTTCCCACACATTAACCAGGCACAAATTCTAGCATTTCTATCCACAGAAAGCATCAGAAAAG
>NW_011227026.1:0-524 GCF_000146605.3 Meleagris gallopavo | reverse complement strand
GAAAGTCTAATTCAGCAGGTGAAATATGAGTGGCTGCCTCCAAAAGAAGTTATTCTTTTGAACATTTGACACTCTGTTGTACCCAGTGACTAATGTTTGGTGTCCGTTACTATGGCTTTTGTGCCAAACAATACTCTGGGTAGGAGGACACTTTAAAAACATTCCTATTTTTGAAGGTCAGGCCACATTGGCTGGGATGGTATGATTAAAATAAATCCAGTTTCATTCTAAATGTAAGTAACTTACGAAGGCTCTTCTTATCATTCTCTTATTAAAACTGGAAGAGATGAAAAAAAAATCAGATGTCTAGTAGAACAAAATCTAATTTTCTTTTTTTTTAAACAGACAATTAGAAAACAAATGAGGAAACACCATGTTACACAAAATATTTTCAGATTACAGTTTCTAATCCATTACCTCTTCTGCCTTGAGGAAGTATCTCAAATCATTGTCATTAGACTAAAGTTCATGAATACGCAGAAGTTTGCAGTCACTTACCTGTGCTAAGTGCAGAAATTAATTTT
>NW_011227025.1:0-474 GCF_000146605.3 Meleagris gallopavo | reverse complement strand
CCGACCTCGCTCCTCCTGTTCTGCCTCGCGCCGGCGGTCGCTCCTTGTTGGCGCCAGCCATGCCGGAGCTCATCCTTCAGATGCGTCTGCTCTCTGCCAGATGCTCCTTCAGGATGCGGGACCCACCGCCGCGCTCTGCCTTTTATACCCCTCCCCGGGGTGCCCCGTGTCACAAACGTCGCCACGGCGACGCGATGACAGCGTGGCCGGTGCTGGCCGCTGCCCATTGTGACGCTGGCACCGGCAGCCTGCTGCCCGGCCCGGCTGGGAGTGCTGAGCCCTCTCTGCTTTCTCTTTTCTTTGCTCTCAATGCAATCTTACTCGTTTGCCTTTAGTGGCCGTCACCCGGATCCATCTTCAAGCAGGTGATGCGGAAACAAGTCCTGTTCCAAAGGGCTCTACCCGTAACGTTGCAGACCCGTTTGTCAGAAAGTTGCTTTGTTTTGGCTGGAAGTCGTTGATTCCTTGTTGGGA
>NW_011227024.1:0-524 GCF_000146605.3 Meleagris gallopavo | reverse complement strand
GGGGAGTGACTCTGGAGAATGACAGCTTCCTAACACAGCCTTGGAGAGGCTGTGAAGGACCAGCATCAAGGCTGCATATTCCTGTACAATGCGAATAAAAGCAAGATAGACACCCTATGCATTTCCATGTCATTAAGTCAGATACTTAAAGAATTGGGTTTTTTGAGTTTACCTCCTCCACACTACCACTCACTGACTTGACAAAAAAAATCCCTTTAGTTGTTGTCTAATAGCTGAGGCTGCTCAAGTGCATGAAGGTTTTTGTGCCCAACAGTGTCTTTCCAGGCATGTTCTTAATGATACATTTTCATTTTAGCAGGAAGTGGTTGCAGTGATGGGCAGGTGTTAATTGTGCTTGTGAATCGATATAAATGCCTGGCATTCAGATGGTTGTGAGGATTCTTTTTTGTCTAACGTTTTTTGTTTCAAAGTTATGGTGTGGCTTTATATAACTTAATTTTTTTAATGCTTTAAAGTTATCTTGTTACTTCAAAATTTGGGAACTTGTGGGCTTCAGAGTTAAA
>NW_011227023.1:0-492 GCF_000146605.3 Meleagris gallopavo | reverse complement strand
CGACAATACGGCAGGGAACGCCAAAACTGAATGCCGACATGAATGTGGCAACACAAAGCCAAGGGGTCATTAGGCCAAGAGAATGGGGCAAGGAACACACAAAGAGGAGGACAAGAGAATGTAATAGTGAAACAGTGCAAGACCAGAGACAAGCAAGACACAGAACAAAGAGGATAGGCAGCCTTCTGGGCACCATGAAGCGCAATTCAGAGCTCTGGGGGAACCCTATTGTGCCGGGCTCTGGAATGGGTAAACGCTGGCGGCTGTGCATCGCCCTTACCTGCTGGGCAGACAATGACCAGTCAGCAAAGTGAGGTTCCGGGGCATGCCGGGAAATGCAGATTCCACTTCCTTGCTGTTTCCACAGAGACCAACACATCTCTCCGTGCAGTTGTTACGGCACTTGGGAGCACCGCAGCTCTGCTGCCACCTGTTGGACACAATACAGTCATGAAGGCACTGCCCTGCATCCGGGCCTCTTGCACAAACCTG
>NW_011227022.1:0-513 GCF_000146605.3 Meleagris gallopavo | reverse complement strand
CAAGATGCTTTTATGTACTGTTATGTGATCTGAGCTAGACAGACATTTTGAAGTCCGCAATTGGGGCACAAGGAGGTGAACATCTTAAGAAAGACTTCCAGAAGTCATTTCTCAGTGTCCACATCTCCTGGCTTTTTAAGAGATGCACTTAGGGTAAGAAAGCCTGGGAAAAGGAGATCAAGTTTTTAACTGCTGTGACCAGCATCATGAAGAATAGTATAGTAAGCATGTGTGAGAGAAACCGTGGATGTAGCTGCTAAGATATTTGTACTGAGCTAAAATGGGAAAAACAGTTGTTTTAAATCTTCTTTTATCATTATTTCTGTAGCTAAATAAAGGTTAAGGATGTAAGCTAGTGTAATGTAGTAACACTTTACATTAAAATGTCTGTTTTGTTAAGTTTTTTAGAACATCCCTTAAGGATGTTCAGTTATCATTTCTTAAGTAACTTTATTTCATAATTGTTAATTGGAAGTCAAAACTCAGTAACTGTTCTATGTAAAATCATAAATG
>NW_011227021.1:0-485 GCF_000146605.3 Meleagris gallopavo | reverse complement strand
GGGGTCAGAGGGAAAGCAGGCAGGCACACTTGCTGTGGACCAGACAGGCTCATGGCACTCTACAACTTTTTCAGGACTAGGCTGGGTGTTTCCAGTCCATGCACTCACTCAGCCACAATGCATGAGTCCAGCCTGCACTATTGCACAGATGGGCTGGTTTACCTTCTTGACGAGGTCTAAAAATACCTCTTCTTGCTACAAAAGATGCAGTGCAAACAATAGAGTATGCATACCATGACCCAAACAGCAAATCTCCCTTATCCAAAACCTGTGTTGCTTTTTTATTATTTTTTTTCCCCCTGTTTACCAGCCACTTGCCTTCAGCATACCAATAGATCAGTCACTCACACATTTTGTAAACTCACAAGAACTGGACACTTCCACTGCTTCATCTGCCCATTCTCTTCTCTTCCCTGTCTGAGCTTTTGGACGAGGCCATCCACAGACACCTTCCAGCATGGTCTCAGGCACAGAGGCAAAATCCC
>NW_011227020.1:0-505 GCF_000146605.3 Meleagris gallopavo | reverse complement strand
CTCTCTCTCTCTCTCTCTCTCTCTCTCTCTCTCTCTCTCACTGCCTGAAGCGAGGCTTTCAACAATGAAAAACACCCATCTCTTAACAACTTGGAAACAGCTCACAGGTGACTTAAAAGATTTACAAGTTCTTGTCCTACTCCAGCAGCTTGCCCACCGAAACAAACAAAAGTTTAACGAATTTTCCTCAACCTGAGCCATGTTACCTCAGACATTCCATGCCATGACTCCTTGGCTCCCAGAAGCCCCCTCCCAAAGCCGTGGCTTGCTGGAGAAAATCTCCATGCTTCCAGAGGAAGGGCTGCAGATCCGCAACAAAAGAGCTGTTCTAAGCACAGCATCTCTACTTGGCCTGTGTTACTGACAGCTGGCGGCCAGCAGGCTCCTCAGCAACGGTTCATTTTGTGCCTCTATCCATATAGAGGGATAAGATAAGAGCAAACTACAAAAATGAAATCCAAAATTGTGTACTCTTGTCAATAGTTAAGGATGGCTTGTCCACTAA
>NW_011227019.1:0-486 GCF_000146605.3 Meleagris gallopavo | reverse complement strand
GTTTGACTGGAGTGCTGGGATTCTACCTAGCAGTAGAAAATAGTTACAAACGGCCGTCAGGGAGGAGGAATGGCAGGGAGGACGTTGCTGTTAACTTCTGGACCAGTCAGCAGGCTGACCCTCTCCTTCCCCCCAGAGGCTTTCCTGGGAAACTCAGAACTCTCTGTAGAGCTGTTGCACGACTTGATGCAGTTGTGGTCAGCCCTATTGTTCACGTTCTTGGTTAACCTCGCGGGCTTTGCAGACAGTGCATTTTTTACCAGCCATCCCAAATGTTCTGTATTCCTGTTCCTCAAGGGCAGTTGTGAAAGCTCGGTCAAACACAACTGGATGAATACAGGGCACTACTTGTGAATCCGTTATCACAGCAGTTCATATATTGAACGTGACTGGGCTGATAACCCCGAACTGGGCATCATTCAGAGTCTGCACTCAGCTGCTTGCGGCCCCTCTGGTACCCAGAGGGACAAGCCTGAATGCAAAGGG
>NW_011227018.1:0-507 GCF_000146605.3 Meleagris gallopavo | reverse complement strand
AAGAAGTACAGTCACTGGGCAATTTGTAAAAATGTAAGCAGCAAGAATACTGTTGACATGGCATTGACAGGATAGTTGTTTCCATCACCTGGTGATTCTAATAGGAAGTAGGAAATTAGATACTGACCTCTATTTCTTGCATTACTATTCAGGAACTGTATGTCTGTAACATCTGAATGTGTTGTTCTGTTAAACTGATGCAAAATTGTATGTAGAAAATTATTTTGCAGGTGTGTTATTTTTGTGTTGCTCTACTGATTTAGAGATAATACAAAATGAATCAGCCCTAAAGCTCTTGGCTGATTATTAACCATGTAAAGCGTTTAATTTATTATCTGTTTTCCCTTTGATAAGACATAATCATATTAAACATTGTTGAATTTGCAGCAGTTTTTTGACTATAATTCAAAAGCCACAACAACCCCATGCAGCGTTATAGGCTTGGGGACGAGTGGCTGGATGATTGTGAAGAGGAAAGGGACCTGGGGGTGTTGGTTGATGCTCGGC
>NW_011227017.1:0-480 GCF_000146605.3 Meleagris gallopavo | reverse complement strand
TTCTGACTTGAAATACTGTCAAACTAAAATTAACTCAACAAAGCACATGCTGAAACTTAAATAGAGTAAATCTAAGCAAAGTTAGTTTTTTTTTTCCTTCCCTTTTTAAATAGAGCATCTCAAATGTGCTTAATATCAACATACTATTCCCTTAAACACCTATTAAATACCAAGCCTTTAAAGGTGGCAGTTAGTCTTCCTAAGAGTGTTAAGTTTGCTAAAGGTCTAAATCTGCATACATGTTTAAGGGGAAGGGTATTAATGTGGAGCCTGTCAGGGGGCAGAGCATCACTCCAAGAAAAGGAGAAATTAAATGACTCTCAGAGAAGTACTTTGCCTGCTTATGATCAACAAGTAAATGAAGGGAATTGGCTGCAAAATAAATGTGCTGCCACAGTAGGTTGAGGCTGGCAGCATAATACCAGGGGAACAACAGCAGCAGTGATTCCAACAGTGTCTTTGAAATGTTCCCTTCCAAGT
>NW_011227016.1:0-508 GCF_000146605.3 Meleagris gallopavo | reverse complement strand
GATAGCTGAGACATTAGATGCCACCGGCTGGGAGGAAATCAAGTTGATCAGCCCTCCAATAGGCTGTTTGGGATTCTGGTCCCATTTGATGTATCCGTTACCTCCATGGATTTATCAGCTTCAGGCACGGTTGATAGTTTGTCTATTATATCTTCTTGTTTGTTTTCCATTCTGTCCAGCTTTTCAGCTACCTTTGTAATGGCTGAAACACAAGCTCGCAGAGGGCTTAAATGTAACTCAAAGTCTTGAAGTTTATTAACCAATTCACTTATAAGGGGTCTTCTTTCCCCTCTGCCATACATTGCTGCAAATGTGCTGGCGTACCTTTCTGGTGCGGTCTTTGTGAATGTACGCCACATGTTTGGTGTACACCTGACTCTCTCGGGATCATGCTCTTGGTCTGGCTCGTCAGGAATGAAATCGGGGCTATGTAGCATTTCCACCACAGCATATTCTCTTAAATAACAGATGCCTTCTTCCATATCAGCCCATTTCTTTTTCTCAGGCA
>NW_011227015.1:0-488 GCF_000146605.3 Meleagris gallopavo | reverse complement strand
TTTGACATATGTATGCCCAACGTGTGATTAAGAAATAACGGTTCAAATGTTGGTCTGACCAGTTTATTACAAATCCTAAATCAATCAGGGAGATGGGAAGGAAGGCCAGCAACTATTACAAATTAGGATGATGGGGCCTCCAAAAGCAGGTGATAGGAAAGATAGGAAAGAAGCAAGGCATAGTCACCATCAAGATCCAGAAGTGTCCTGATGCATGCCGTTCCAATGGTCTGAGGCAAAAGTTCAGGGGGGAGTGCTGCAGTGGCATTAGGCAGCAAGCAGATACAGACAGAGCAGGCCCAGGAGAATCCATCAGCAGGCAGGCATCACGTCATGAGGCATCTGATGTCAGACACAACGCTCTTGGTTGTAGATCCCTTTTTTAACCTTCTTCTGCCAGTGTGGCATTCCTGGGCACCTAGGTAAGAGTGATGTGCAGCACCTCCGAGATGGCTATCTCCCTGCACATAAGCCCACACAAAATACTG
>NW_011227014.1:0-484 GCF_000146605.3 Meleagris gallopavo | reverse complement strand
CAAATTGATTCATTGTATGCTAATCTCAGAGCAGCTATTTGCAAAGTAAAGCACTAATCAGCAAGGAGGGTTGGCTGCATTGTGCTCCTTAGTTGAAGAAGAAAATAAGATATGCAAAATATTCTCTCCTGTAGCCCCAGGAATAATTCCCCATGTATTTCTGGGCTGGCTCTATTAGTTGGGATTGGTCCTGTGGGGAACTGCTAAATGAGTCCTGAAGGTGACTTATTAATGCTCTCTTCATTGTAATTTTTTTTTCTTCTTCTCACGGAGACTAAATTGTAAGAGAGGAAGCAGGAAAAGGGGTTAGGGTCATCGTATGGAACAAAAGTAGTAACTTGGGAAGTTGTGAGGCTGCGTCATATCTGAGCATTTCTAGGATGCATATAGCATTCTGGTGGTTGCAAATAGCCTTGCTGTGGAACCATTGGTGGGGCTTTATTATCCTTATTAGCCAGTGGTGTTCCTATTAGCTCCTGAAACA
>NW_011227013.1:0-472 GCF_000146605.3 Meleagris gallopavo | reverse complement strand
AACAGCAGAGCAATCCAAGAAGTACGAGGGCATTCCAACTAGACCACTTGGGACAGATTAACAACTGCAAGCAGTGGGTTCCAAAGTTCCAGACAGGAAATCAAAGCTGGAAAAACTCTGCACCTTTTCGTCTCTCAATCTTTAGTACACTGTGCATCACAAGGGAAGCAAGTCTTCACACACAGCTGGGAAGCTAAAGACAAGGCTGACAACCCGTGTCAGATCCTGAGACAGCACCAAAGTTTGACAGATGATGGATAATTCACAGAGCACATTGCTCTTTCCAAAACTTACTAAGAGAAGGACATCTCTGAAGTTGCTGTTTTACAGAGCCCTAAAGTGGAGAACGATTGGTGGAGACAGAGAAGGATTAGCCAGAGACAACCCAGCCAGCTGTGTGAGCTGTGGCCAATTGCATTTTCAGTCTGTGGCCACTGACAGCTTCTGAGAGCTACTGAGCAAGGCAACCCAG
>NW_011227012.1:0-543 GCF_000146605.3 Meleagris gallopavo | reverse complement strand
AAAAATTCCTGAATGATGATAATGATGCCAAGAGAACCAGTGCTGAATTTTAGTTGTGTCTTTGAACTGTAATTTTGAAACTGTCATTTCCTACTTAAAAAAGAAACAAACAAACCAAGAAAACCTCCACATTTCTTCCAGAGGAAATGTCTGCTACATCTCATTGTTAAGAGAAGACACAAAACAAGTTACTACATCTATAAGAAATAATCACTCTGATTTTTCTCAAGTCAAATGTAAATTCCATTCAGATTTTTGCAGCCTGTGACACAAGGCAAACTACTGCATATAATTGGTTTGTCTCTCTGGGAAACCACTTGGGATGATTTTAATAAGACCTCAGTAGATGCAGTTATAAAGTCGGTGTCTGACAAATAGCTGTGATGCAGCTTAGCACATGAGTTTAAATGTGCTTAAATCTGCTCCGCTGCACATTAGAGTCTCAAGCTTTCTCTCCTTGAAATTAGCAGCTAATACTGCCTAGCTGTATGCTCCTAACATAGGGGACAGCGAGACACTGCCTCAAAGGAAAAATGTCCTGTG
>NW_011227011.1:0-463 GCF_000146605.3 Meleagris gallopavo | reverse complement strand
TGCGCTTCTCTGCCTGCGCTTCTCTGCCTGCGCTTCTCGCCTGCGCTTCTCTGCCTGCGCTTCTCATCTCAGCGTTGTGGTAAGGCCGATCCACCATCAATTTCACATTCTCTCTCCTTATAAAAATTCTGTTGATACCATATTTAGTAAATTACTTTGTTTTACCTCAGATTGTTGCCACTGTTTTCAATTATTTCGGGGTCCCTTATTTCTTTTTTTTCCGGGGTCGCGGATCCGCGGATCCCTCCGCCCTTCTAGTCACGGAACCGGGCCGAACCAGCCCGTAAACCGTTGACACCAAAACAAAACAAAACAACAACAACAACAACAACAAAAACAAAAAACCGAACAGGCTCACAAGACTTGCAGTTAAAGATTATGGTTTCAAGAAACCTGAAGTGGCAATGCAATTGTTGCAAAATCAAAGTTATGTTTTCTTAGTTTCTGCAAGAATCTAGGCATT
>NW_011227010.1:0-584 GCF_000146605.3 Meleagris gallopavo | reverse complement strand
CTGGATTTGGAGCATCGCTGAGAACTTCCACTTGTGTCCTACATTGAGACAAAGACTATGAAGACTACGAAACAGCTGTTAAGAAACTTAATGGAGGACTGATTCCAGTGATCAGAAAGGGAAAGAAAATTGCAAGGTATGTCTGAAAACACAATGCTTCTGATATGCCCACACTTCAGCTTCAAGTCTAGAGGACACTTAGGCTCTGAGGTTAAGTGTCCTGAGACAGGTGGTTTTAGAAACACTGATGCTGCAGTCAGAAAAGCAGCTGCTGAGCAGTTTTAGCATTGGTGAGTTGAATTGTTAGCATTATGTGCAACCTGAATGAGAAATGCATGTTTTAGAGCCTCTAAACAAGAGCATCAGAGTGTTGTCCTAGTTGGAGACTTTCTGCCATTCTGAATGTGGAGAGCTTTGCTCCACAAGATGCATGGAAAGGCTTGGGGGGAGGGGTGGAAGAATGGTTGACAGCTGTGAATGTTTGCTACTTCTGCAGATAGTTTTTGTACATTACGAGTTTAGCAGTTAATCAATAGCTTAAAACCAAAAGTGCACTGTTTTAAAATACAGCTGTGTATTTTCTT
>NW_011227009.1:0-488 GCF_000146605.3 Meleagris gallopavo | reverse complement strand
ATGTTGCATATTCAGTGACTGATTCTAAGCTGTACCTCCGTATTTCCTTTGCTACAAAGACTCAGCAGAGCTTCCTTATTTCCTTGGTTCAGAGGCAGGGTTCTTTCTGTTATTTTAAACAAAGTGCAGAGGAGGGGCATCCATCAATGAACACTAGCAAGCTTAACTATATTGTTATAACTTGTATCATGTTAAAGCAGAACAGTCTTACAACATGTCTCCCCATTTACAATGCTACCTCACAAATATCATCTGTAACATCTAAAGGATACTATGGTGCTTCAGGCAAGTATTATTCATGTTATACAACAATTCACTGGCTATGCTTATAAGGATATATTAACAGAACATTTTGTATAATTCTTCAAATCACTGGAGTGTTCTCTGCCTGGATTCAGGTGTACAGCAGAAATCTGCATGAAAAGCATTAAGAAAGTGCCAGAGCTTAACTATCGCATTTAGAAATAAGGAGAGAAGCTATCTGCACG
>NW_011227008.1:0-537 GCF_000146605.3 Meleagris gallopavo | reverse complement strand
GGGCTAGGATGGATCCCTGGATCTAGTTCTACGTGCTTGCTAACTTTAGTCATGTCCAAATCACTATTAGTGAAGTTTAGCCAGCATAACTACTCTGTAACTTAAACACAGAGTATATAGATTTCAAATTTAGTCAGAATTTTACTGCTCATGTTACTACCTCTTTTGAAAGTAAATTTTTTAAACTATGTATAGAAAAATCTATAGACTTCACGATCAAAACAGAAGAAATTGTCTGCTTTTATATTCAGGGATAGCCTTGCTATAAATGGTCAGAAGAGGGGAAAAAGGGATTTTGTTACCTGCAATACTATTGCGTGACTTGGGAGTAGGAGCCAGACTTAATGGTCAGTGCACAGAACTTCTCAGTTCCTCTTCTCCCTGTAAATCTGTATTTGTATGTCCTGTGAGAACATGCATGTGCTGAGAAATTCTACTAACTGGAGGCATTTTAAAACTTTTTTTTTTACAGAGAAAGGGAATATTCCATTCTCCACTGTAAATGCAATTTACATTTCTATGGGAAGAATGCCCATA
>NW_011227007.1:0-576 GCF_000146605.3 Meleagris gallopavo | reverse complement strand
ATGCTGTAACTGGCTAATGGCTGGTATACCACCTAAAAGGAATTTCTTTCTTTACTTACCAGTTTGGAATTATTGAAATGACTAGTTAAAATACCAAAAAGAGGTCAGGATTCAGAAACAGTGGGGAAAGATTCAAAGAGACCTATTATGCAACAGGAAACATTATATATGAATTTTGAAAAATGCATCTGGTTCCATTAGAATAAATGCATACCACTGTGACCTAGTCCACAAAATTAGAATGGCTCAAGGATACCATTTAGACTTAGAGCCAAGGCTATTGATTTGTTACAAGTGAATACCTGCAGTTGTCCTTAAATCTCAACTGACCATTACGTACTACAAGAAAATCTTGATTTCCTGAAGTGTCACTAGAATACAAAGTTGGTTGCTAATGATTATAGATTTGTAAGCTATGCTTCTTGCACAGAAAGAACAAATATGGGCAATACCAGGTTATAAGATCTTCATGTTCAGATGACTTCAGGCTTTAGATGAGGAGAAAACAACATTTGATGCGAAATGCTCTATATACACATACATAGTGTCAGCTACCACCAAGTAGTACTGTGATAA
>NW_011227006.1:0-349 GCF_000146605.3 Meleagris gallopavo | reverse complement strand
GCCCCCGGGCCCTGAAGCACGGCCAGAGAGGCCGGCACCAGGCCGAGGGCCTACAGACAAGCCACAGCCGGAGAGGCCGGCGCCGCTGCTGTGGCCTAAAGCCGAAGCCAGAGAAGCCGGCGCTGTCCCCGGGACTTCAATCCGCAGCCCGAAAGGCTGACGCCGGCTGCGGGGCCTAAAGCCGCAGCACCAGAGGCCGGCACCGGCTTCGGGTCTGAAGCACAGCCACAGAGCCCTGCGCCGGCCCCGGGGCCTTGTGCGAACGGACTGTTGTTTCTGCGTCAGATCTTCAAAAGAGCCATTGGTTTGAAGAAGCAGAACATCGTGCATCTGTACTCTGCGACTTATC
>NW_011227005.1:0-594 GCF_000146605.3 Meleagris gallopavo | reverse complement strand
CCAAAGCAATTTCTCTAGGTGCAAATTTCTGGTGAGCAAGAAATAAATTTCAAAAAACTGTTTCTAATTTCAGTAGAAAAAGTCTTTAAAAAGCAAGTTTAAATACAAAGGAGAAGATGTTGTGCCTTATTTTTAAAGTATATTTTTTTTTTTTAATTTTGGTGACGTAGTCTATTGAACTGTCAGTCTGGGTCTCTTCTTTGCAAGGACTCATGCCAATAATGGAATCATTCACATTCGCTAAAACAAGTAGTATATAAAATACATGCAAAGTCACTGACCAACAGTTACATTTATTTTAGTTTTTTATTTTAAGACTTTGTGTCTGGGATGTTGTTGGCCACGGTACTCCAGTCTAGCAGAGACAAACCTTTCCTTGCTTCCCATATTACCACAGATGACCTTGTTATTTCTTACTTTCTTTTTTTTTTCCCCAAATGCTTATGCTTATCAGAATTAGGCATAGAAATTCTTGGTTTTGTGCAGTACAACAGGCACTTCTTGCTATAGCAAATTGAATGCTTTTTCCTGAGGTTTCAGAGCAGTTGTTCTCAATCCTTTTCAGCTATTTCAGCAATGATGTGCTAAAGAGTG
>NW_011227004.1:0-312 GCF_000146605.3 Meleagris gallopavo | reverse complement strand
CAGTTAATGAGGATACACTGGAAATTTACTAGGAAAAAACCAACCAACCAAAAACAGCGTCATTAATCATTTGCTCTGAACTAATTCAGCCCTTACTAATACCTATGTAACTCATGTATTTACATTATTTTGTTAAACAGCATCATACAAAAAAATAATTTTGCTATATAGCATATCAGGATTGTCAAGTGTCATTTTACTTGCACAGATTAAAAAATAGTTGTTGCTCCCTTTAAAACTGAGATAACATAACTTATTTCTTTTACCATAAAATAGATGAAGTAAACTCCTGTCTCACTAACAACATATTTT
>NW_011227003.1:0-532 GCF_000146605.3 Meleagris gallopavo | reverse complement strand
AATATTTCCCCAAGTATTCTTACCCTTTTTCATAGAGCTTCCCGTATAGCTGGCTACAGACGGAACTGATTCAAGCAAGCTACGCAGGACTGAGTCACAGTTTGAACTGATCAAAAGCTGCTTCGCAAGAGAATGATGCAATATCTCACCATTCCCATCCCTAAAGAAAACGTGGTCCGACTGCTCAGCATCTGCAACTTCTGTCCTTGGAACCCACCAGTTCAGTTTCTTGGAGGTAAAAATCCATGATGGCTTTGACACAGTGTTTCAGAAAACTTTCAGGAACAGTATAAATCAACAAACACACGAGAAGCAGTTTTGTAAAGAAATTTGCATGTACGTTGCCTTGTTGATGAGGCTGGTTTCTTAGTCCTCATTTCGGCCCATTTGTGCTCACCGGTAGCTCAAAGGTCTTTGCCAATTGCCTTTTACTAAGCAAAAATGCACTCTTCCTAAACAAAAGGGAAGCAGATCACATTCAACCTCCGCAGTGTCAGGTTCAACAGGAGACAGTTACAAGCCAGTGGAACAT
>NW_011227002.1:0-528 GCF_000146605.3 Meleagris gallopavo | reverse complement strand
GGTAAACAGCTTGAGAAATGAACAGAGGTGGTGGAATGTAAAAGGCAGAAGAAGAAAAAAGAAAAGACAGTTCTCCACTTTCCTCTTCAACCTAGAACACACAGGACTCCTTTCTGTAACATCTGCAGCAAACATTACAGAAAGTTTCACCTTCCACTCTTGTAAATCTGGTGCCCACAGAAGTGCCTCAGTGATCTTGCATAATGCCACGGGCGAGGGAAACTGATGCAGAATGACAGAAGCTTCTAGAGGCCACAAATCTCACTGATGTTTGTCTCTGACTACTCAACATCCTGAATTATTGGTGCAGTCTGGACGCTTGTCAAATTAGCTGGGGAGGTTTGTAGTCCCAAATGTCTTGAACTTGTGACAATGCCATCTTCCATTTAACAAAGTGCCAGTTGGATAAGCTTCCAGGTAAGAATACAGAAGCTAAACTGCATTTAACCTAACTGCAAAATACAAAGTAATCTTCTTGTTTACAGACAGCCTTGCACGCCTCAACCGTGAGACAGCTGAGTTCAGGAT
>NW_011227001.1:0-488 GCF_000146605.3 Meleagris gallopavo | reverse complement strand
GGGCACGTCCTACCAGAAGAACTTCTGTAACAGTATCTGTCAGACATTTCCTTCTCTCTCCTTTCATTCTGTTTACACTCTCATACTTGCAGAATTCAGGCCCTTCAATGGCTCTTCTCTTTGCTCTCCAGGTGATAGCCAAAGGCAGGATCCTTTTCAGTGGAAAGAAGCAGGTGCCAATCCCGCAGCATGAGAGTGAGTACCTCATGAAAAGTTATGTGCACATCTCAGGAAAGTGTGACTGCCAAACAATGCCAAATACTATACGCGTTACTATTAACCGCAGGCAGGGGCTATTGAAAGAGTTGTTAGACTCTGTCCGCCTTATTAGATCAACACAGTTGCCATTATCATTGGTGCAGTGGCCTTCCAGGTGAGTGTCCTCCTCCAATCTTGTCTAGTTGATCTAATTCCTAACCTTGTGACTTTGCTGCTAGCTTATATCTTTGAGAAGATAAAAATTTGTGTAGTTCATCTGCTTACATAAC
>NW_011227000.1:0-512 GCF_000146605.3 Meleagris gallopavo | reverse complement strand
CACGTAGAAAGCTTCTCAAATATCTAAATGCTGCTGCGTTTTCTTGAGAGGGTCCAGCTTATTTGCCATCCTAACCAGTTCCTAAAGATTTAGCCTCTGGGTAAAAGCTCTCTGCTTGAGAGCTTCAGTAATACACCGGCTTCAAAGAAGCTTTGCTTGCTACTTTCTTGTCCCCAGTGCCCATGTAATGCTTGGGAAATATTTTCTGTTACCTCAGAATACCTTGCATACGTTCACAGATTCATTTTGTCACCAGTGCCACACGGTGTGTCACACCTTTGTCCAGTTGTGATTATGTGAGATGCACAGTGCTCATTCCTTAAGAGCCCACAGTGAGCTCTTAAAACTTACTCTTGATACTCAGCTACTCAGTCTTCTACAGATGTCATAGTTTTTATGGATTCTCCTTGTTCTGAGCACAGGACCAGGAGAAAGATCCTTCTCTTTTGGAAGTGTTTTGCCCCGTGTTCTTCAGGGATCTCATTCAATTTCTTCTGGGTTTTCCCACTGTT
>NW_011226999.1:0-478 GCF_000146605.3 Meleagris gallopavo | reverse complement strand
CAGTTAGGTCTCCCCACAGCCTCCTCTTCTGCAGGCTGACAAGCCCAGCTCCCTCGGCCTGCCTTCGTAGGGGAGGTGCTGCAGCCCCCTGATCATCTTTGTGGCTCCTCTGGACCCTCTCCAACAGCTCCCTGTCTGTCTTGTACTGGGGGCTCCAGCCCTGGACGCAGTGCTGCAGATGGGACCTCACAGGAGCAGAGCAGAGGGGACAGTCACCTCCCCGTCCCTGCTGGCCACCCCTCTGCTGATGCAGCCCAGGATCCCATTTGCTTTCCCAGCTGCAGGAGCACACTGCTGGCTCACGTTCAGCTTTTCATCCATCAGGACCCCCAGGTCCTTCTCCGCAGGGCTGCTCTCAAGGACCGCTCCTTCCAGTCTGTACGGATGCCTGGGTTTCCTCCGGCCCAAGTGCAAACCCTGGGAACCCAGTGGAACCTGGGGCCGTAGCAACCCGTCTACCTCGAGAGCCCCATCAGCG
>NW_011226998.1:0-339 GCF_000146605.3 Meleagris gallopavo | reverse complement strand
CCACAGTGTTCCAGTCGGGGAGAAAAGCCATCACTGAAACCATGAGACATACAAGACTTCACAATTTATTAAGAAGATTAGCTGGATTTAGTTTGTGCAGTAATGATTAGACACTGAATGTGTGTTGGTTTGAAAGCCTAAAAGGTCAGGGATCAAGGAATTATTTGGCTTGTGTTTAGTTTTTCCTTCTTTTAAAGAGTTAAAAATTTCTTTAAATCAGACAGAACTTTGCAAACACAGAACTCCAAGCATGTTCCATACGCAACAACAAATGCACCCTAAATATTCTGAGTTTCACTTCAGGTTGTATTTGTAGAACTGCCTGCTGTGAAATGACAA
>NW_011226997.1:0-311 GCF_000146605.3 Meleagris gallopavo | reverse complement strand
TTACCTGCTGGGCAGACAATGACCAGTCAGCAAAGTGAGGTTCCGGGGCGATGCCGGGAAATGCAGATTCCACTTCCTTGCTGTTTCCACCGAGACCAACACATCTCTCCGGGCAGTTGTTACGGCACTTGGGAGCACCGCAGCTCTGCTGCCACCTGTTGGACACAATACAGTCATGAAGGCACTGCCCTGCATCCGTGCCTCTTGCACAAACCTGTGCTCCTTGCTCGGAGCACATGGCTGCACTCTGTGCACCATGTTGCTTACCACCAGAGAAGGCTCAGCAACCCAACACCATTTTTGCTTCCATC
>NW_011226996.1:0-490 GCF_000146605.3 Meleagris gallopavo | reverse complement strand
TGCCTTTTTCCTCTTTTTTTTGTGTTCCCCTCAGCAGTTCTCTTTGACTTTTGGTCTTGCTTTTCCCTGGCCTTCCTAACAGTCACTCTGAGCGTAATCCTAATATACCTAAGGCTAATACCTTCATCCTAATGAGCTCTGAATCTCAAATGCAGTGCTAATTGTAAGCATGACTGTATAGATAACTGTAGTAACCGTCCAAATTAACCTTGAACCTACCCTTTAAATTGGGCACTAAACCCATGTGTAACCTCCTTTGTAATTCTAAGAAAAATCCTACAGCTTCCTTGTTCAGTACTGCTGATCTTACTGTGAAGCCATTTCTTGGGGTGGTGTTTGGCTTCCATGTTTTGTGGTGGTGGGCTTACGGTGAGTGTTGTTTGTGTCGGCATTCCTCCTTGTAAACCGTGTCTCTCTGTATTACAGGTGAAGATGTCTTTGACATTTCCAGTTGATGATTTCCCTGCTGGGACGGCATCAGCTTTTCAGG
>NW_011226995.1:0-483 GCF_000146605.3 Meleagris gallopavo | reverse complement strand
CATCCCTTCTGAAGGGTTTGTTGTGGAAGGTGGGTAGGAGGGAAATCAAACGAAAGTGAATGGTCGTTTAGCTGGGTGGTAACCGGGTGTGGCCTACTGCTAGTGTAAGCATGGACGTGAAGGCTTGTGTTGTTTCTATCCAGGAGCTTGGGCAGTTTGTTCTGGAGACTACAAGACAGCCCTTCTTAGTTTTTTAATCCTATTTGTGGAACAGAACTCGGCTTTTTTTAATCTCCAGTTAACTGTGCAGCTTTCATCCAGTTACTTACCCCAAAAAATTCAAAGTTGTGTGAGATAATTAATTCTTCATAATTACCAGGTAGGAAGCAATAGGCTCCTTTTATAGAGTAATTACACGGAAGCATGATGTGGATAATTAACAAGAGTGGTAAGTACTATTCAGTAGCAAAGCAGGGAGTGGAACGCTGTGATTCTAACCTTGCTTCCTGGCTGTGTTTTCATCTTGGTTTCAAAGGTAACATC
>NW_011226994.1:0-499 GCF_000146605.3 Meleagris gallopavo | reverse complement strand
GTTTGGAGTTAACACAGCAGGCTTTGCCCAAAAGCAGAATGACCTGTAGGCACAGCGTCCAGCAGGTGGAAGTGACCAAACTGCTGCAGCTTGAGCAGCGCTCTTGAGGGAAATCCTCACTGCAAACAAAGACCCAGAAGAAGAGAGCAGCTTGTCCCTGTGTTCACATAGTAAGGCTGTCCTTTCTGATCTGTTGCCTCTCAGGTGGTGCCTACAGCTGTGCGATGTGCTCTGCAGGAAGTGCTGATGTTTTGCATTTAACCTTGTCTTTCATCTGGTTTTAAAGCTTAGAGGCAACCTTAATTTCTACAGCCATGAGCTTTGTGCCACAAGAGCTCTCCAGCTTCTGTGATGTGAGACTGTGTTGTGTCTACTTGAAGTCAGGCTCGTTTTCCCTTTTCATTTTAAGGTAGGAAAATTAATTTCTGGGCCAGGAGAAGAAGAAATGCAACAATCTTCCCTGCACCGTTCAGTCTGCCTGAGTTGCCAAGTGTTCCTC
>NW_011226993.1:0-392 GCF_000146605.3 Meleagris gallopavo | reverse complement strand
ACCCTGCTCAAGACTTTAGAAAGCAGCGCGCTCAATGCAGCATGAAAATAGTGCCCGGCAGCAGACAATCAGAGAGAGCAACAAGGATTGCTGGAGTGCTGCATCTCACCGGTCGCTGTCTTCTCCTCTCGTACAGGCTTCACATGGAGTTTGTACCCAGACCACCACCCGCAATACGCCGCAAGTCCTCAGGAAGCGTCTCTGGTCTGCAGACACCAAAGAAAGAAAACACTTTGCCACCTCTTGACCAGGGCAAGAAAGGTAAAGCAGCTGCCAGTTCTTTTCCCTGGCAC
The DNA here is from genome assembly GCF_000146605.3 of Meleagris gallopavo. Lineage (NCBI taxonomy): Eukaryota > Metazoa > Chordata > Aves > Galliformes > Phasianidae > Meleagris > Meleagris gallopavo. The sequence continues at coordinate 99 of NW_011226993.1, read as the reverse complement.
GGGCAACCAACTTGAGATGGGAAATCCCCTGCTGACCATCAGCCAAGGGCTCTGACTTGTGTCAGAGCTTCACGCCAGCTCAGCACAGCCCCTTCCCAT
>NW_011226992.1:0-498 GCF_000146605.3 Meleagris gallopavo | reverse complement strand
CAAGGGTGGTGCATGGCAAAAGATACAATGGGTATGCTGTAGTGCAGGGGGCAGAAGGAGAAGTAAAGAGATGGGCCAGCTGCCTAATAATTGGTCAGCTCAGACATGTGAATTGTATGCCTTAAATCGAGCCCTTCACCTCCTTAAAGGAGAAGAGGGAACTATATTCACAGACTCAAGATACGCATATGGAGTGGTACATACCTTTGGGAAAAATCTGGGAGGAACGAGGATTAATCAATAGTAAAGGAAAGGAATTAGTTCATGAGGCACTGATCAGACAAATTCTGGAAAATTTACCGTTACCCACTGAAGTTGCAGTAGTGCATATAAAAGGACATCAAAAGGGGAATTCGATTATTGCTCGTGGAAACCGAATAGCAGATAAAACAGCCCGTGAGGCTGCTTTACACTCAAAAATTATCATGAACTATCTCGTGCCTGAGGTGCCTCCTCCTTCCCCAGGACAGGTATTCAGTGAAAAAGAAAAGGACACTT
>NW_011226991.1:0-456 GCF_000146605.3 Meleagris gallopavo | reverse complement strand
TCTAGGCCACACAAGTATGAGTCATTTCTATATTTGTATTTCAGAAGTGCAAGTAGTAAATTCTAGAAAATGTTAAGTGGGCTTGGAAAAAGAGAACCATGTATATGTGTATATATACATATATATATACATATGTGTCATTCAAATGTGGTATATGTATGATGTATTTCGTGTACTTTATATTAAAAAATGTCAGGTATTCTGGAGAAGAGTTGCTTTTTGGATACTGATACACTGATTCCTAAATCCAGAGATATACTTTAAATTTTTTCTTGAAGTTGCTCCATGTACTCTTCTCTTTGAATGGCAATATATGTGACATGATGTAAAGAAGGACTGGAAACATTACTTTAGCAAAATGTGTTGAAGTGCAAACAGCGAGTGAACTTTTGAACTTCTTTTTGCATTCTCAGAGGGTCTGGAGGGGTCTCTGCCAGGTTCAGAGAAAGAGCAGAA
>NW_011226990.1:0-355 GCF_000146605.3 Meleagris gallopavo | reverse complement strand
CTCAGGTACCCAACACCATTTTTTGCTTCCATTCTTGTCTGAGAACTGCTCATTAGGCACAGCCCTCATCTTTGCTTTGCTTTTGGTGAGGTGGGGACTGCCATTGCTTCCTCAGTCCCACAGACCCCTTCCCATCCCACACTGCCATGGGAGATCAGGTTCTGGACCACCTGAGGACCCAAACATCCAGGAGTCCTTGGGTCCTGACGAGATGAGTCCCAGAGTTCCGAGGGAATTCACCGCTGCAGTCACCGAGCCACTCTCCATGGTATTTCAGAAGTCGAGGCAGTCAGGTCAAGTCCCTGCTGAGGAGAAAAAAGGTGACAGCACACCTCTTAGGAAGGATAGAAAGTGT